>NW_024424008.1:24991923-24992734 GCF_017311325.1 Ursus maritimus
TATTAGTGTATTTTTATCTATATGTCTCTTTATTCTGGTTAAGAGTTGGCTTGTGTATCTTGCTGCTCCCCTGTTGGGGGCATATATATTTATAATTGTCATATCCACTTGTTGTATACATCCTTTAAGAATAATATAGTGCCCTTCTGTTCTCTAACTATAGTCTTTTAATTAAAATCCAATCTGTCTGATATGAGAATTCCCCAGCTTTCTTTTGAGGTCCATTGGCGTGAAAGATGGTATTGCAACCCTTTACTTTCAGTCTGAATGTATCTTTAGGTTCAAAATGAGTCTCTGGTAGACAGCAAATGGATGGATCATGTCTTTTTATCTAATCTGCAACCCTGTGGGATTTTATGGTGCTTTTAGGCCATTTACATTGAGACTGATTATTGAGAGATATGATTTTAATGATGCCATGTTGCCAGTACAGTCTTTGTTTCTATCAATTGTGACTTTCTGCTCTGTATCACTCTTGGGCCTTTTTACCTTTATAGAACCCCCCTTAATATCTCCTGTATGGCTGGTTTCATGGTTACAAAATTGGTCAATGATGGTGATTCTGGAAGGTCTTTATTTCTCGATCAATTCTGAATGACAGCCTTGCTGGATAAAGGATCCTTGGCTGCATGTTTTTCTCTGAAAGAGCTTTAAAAGTGCCCCCCAACCCTTTCTCTCATTCCAGTTCTGTGTAGACAGGTCTGACATAATTCTGATTTCTTTGCCTTGGTATGTGAGAAATTTCTTTGCCCTGGCTGCTTTCAATACTGTATCCTTGGATCTAATATTTGCGAAATGCACTATGATGTGA
>NW_024424008.1:24992744-25128300 GCF_017311325.1 Ursus maritimus
CCCCTGTTGGGGGCATATATATTTATAATTGTCATATCCACTTGTTGGATACACCCTTTAAGAATAATATAGTGCACTTCTGTGCCTCTAACTATAGTCTTTAGTTTAAAATCCAATCTGTCTGATATGAGAATTGCTACCCCAGCTTTCTTTTGAGGTCCATTGGCGTGAAAGATGGTATTGCAACCCTTTACTTTCAGTCTGAATGTATCTTTAGGTTCAAAATGAGTCTCTGGTAGACAGCAAATGGATGGATCATGTCTTTTTATCTAATCTGCAACCCTGTGGGATTTTATGGTGCTTTTAGGCCATTTACATTGAGACTGATTATTGAGAGATATGATTTTAATGATGCCATGTTGCCAGTACAGTCTTTGTTTCTATCAATTGTGACTTTCTGCTCTGTATCACCCTTGGGCCTTTTTACCTTTATAGAACCCCCTTAGTATCTCCTGTATGGATGGTTTCATGGTTACAAAATTGGTCAATGACTGGCGATTCTGGAAAGTCTTTATTTCTCGATCAATTCTGAATGACAGCCTTGCTGGATAAAGGATCCTCGGCTGCATGTTTTTCTCTGAAAGAGCTTTAAAAGTGCCCCCCAACCCTTTCTCTCATTCCAGGTCTGTGTAGACAGGTTTGATGTAATTCTGATACCTTTGCCTTGGTATGTGAGAAATTTCTTTGCCCTGGCCACTTTCAATACTGTATCCTTGGATCTAATATTTGCGAAATGCACTATGATGTGATGTGGCGTAGGTTTGTCGTGGTTGAGCTTGGGATGGGTCCTCTTTGCCTCTTGGACATGAATGTTTGTTTCCCTTGCTAGATTAGGGAAGTTTTCAGCTACAATTTGTTCAAATATCTCTGCTAGACCTCTGTTTTTCTCCACCCCCTGGGATGCTGATGATTCTGACATTGGAACATTTCATTGAGTCAGTTGAATCTCCCGTAACCTACATTCTTGTGCGTGGATTTTTTTAAGTCCAGATTCTATTTTAGCTTTCTCTTCTACTAACCCATCCTCCAATCACTGATATGTTTTTCTGCTTCATTCACCCTGGCCATCAGAGCCTCTAGTTTTGACTGTATTTGGCTCATAGAACTTTTAATTTCTGCCAGATTCGCTCTCATTTCCACCCTTAGAGATTCTATATTCTCATTAACATTCTCGTTAATACTTTTTTCAAGTCTACACATCATCTTGACCATGTTACTCTGAATTCCTTTTCTGATATTTTAGTTATATCCATATCCATTAGTTCTGTGGCAGACGCCACAGAGTCATTGTCTTTTCTTTGCTGGGGGGGATTTCTCCTTCTTGTCATTCTGATGAGGAGAGGTTGCAGGGTTGTCCAGAGCCCAAATTATTGACCGAGACCGAGGCCTTCGCACTTGTTTTATAGGGACCTTAGGGATGTGGGCTTCTTGATTTTTCAGCCTGCCTTCTGGGGGAGGGGCCTGCCGCGCTGATACTCAGGCAACCCTGTTTTGGTAGAGTCTCCATGTCCCCTGTGAGGGGGATGGGGATGGGCACACTGTGAGCCGGTATTTCCAGGCTTTTGTTCTCCGGCCGCTTTCCCAGGCAGTTTGCTGTGCCTCTTCGGAGAGTCAGAGCAGCTGTAGCCAAATCTCAGCATCTGTCTCAGAACAGAGGGATCGCAGTCCATTCTCCACTGATGTTCTGGCCACTTTAACTCTGTTTCTGTTGGTGCTGTTCAACCCTGCAGTGTCTCGGGATGTGTGTCCCACTCCCAGCGTCCCAGCCTTCACATCCAGGGCTGGTGCATCTCTGTCCTTTGTGTTTCTAACACAGCTAGCCGCCAGCGGCCAGCCGCCCCAGCGCTCCCAGAGCTACCAGTCTCAGTCTTATTCCAGTGAGCACACTGGAGCTCCATTTCAGTCTGGTAGTGAGCGTTCCCCGGCTCATGGTCTCAGTCTGCTCTCTCTCGGGTGCCAGGCCGCAAGTACGCCCGTTCCCCCGTGTAGGTGGCTATGGCTTCCCTGCGCCTGAACGCGGCGGCTCCCACCCCCTTCTGTTTATCTTCTGATATCTGTGCGTGGTTTCATGGCTCCCCGCTTTGTACCTCAATACTCAGCCCTGGAGATGTTCATTTGTAGAGATCCAGATGTATCTTCCTGCATCTCAGGCTGATTCCGTGGATGTTCAGGCTGGTCTGGTACCTATCCAACTCGACTCAGGGGACCGGCTGAAAAAGGGTCCCCTACTCCTCCGCCATCTTAACTGCCAATCCCTGTATACAACACCAAGTTCTCATTGCAATATGTGCCCTCCTTAATACCCATCACCGGGATAACCCATCCCCCACCCCCCTCCACTCTGAAATCCTCAGTTTGTTTCCCGAAGTCCATAGTCTTTCATGGTTCATCTCCCCCTCTGATTTCCCCCCCTTCAGATATCCCTCCCTTCAGCTATGGTCTTCTGTGCTATTGCTTATGTTCCACACATAAGTGAAACCATATGATAATTGACTTTCTCTGCTTGACTTATTTCACTTAGCATAATCCCTTTCCAGTTCCATCCATGTCAGTTAAAATGGTGGGTATTCATCCTTTCTGATGGCTGAGTAATATTCTATTGTATATATGAACCACATATTTTTTATCCAGTCATCTGTTGAAGGGCATCGCAGTTCCTTCCACAGTTTGCTTATCGCAGACATTGCTGCTATGAACAGGAGCTATGAATAGCACATGGGGTGCATGTGGCCCTTTTTTTCACTACGTCTGTATCTTTGGGGTAAATATCCAGTATTACAATTGCTGTGTCATAGAGTAGCTCTATTTTTAATTTTTTGAGGAACCTCCACTCTGTTTTCCAAAGTGTCTGTAGTGACTTGCATTCCCACCAACAGTGTAAGAGGGTTCCCCTTTCTCCACATCCTCTCCAATATTTGTTGTTTCCTGTTTTGTTAATTTTTGCCATTCTAACTGGTGTAAGGTGATATCTCAATGTGGTTTTGATTTGAATTTCCCTGATGGCTAATGGTGTTCAAAATTTTTTCATGTGTCTGTTATCCATTTGTATATCTTCTTTGGAGAAGTTCCTATTCATGTCTTCTGCCTATTTTTTGACTTGGTTATTTGCTTTTTGGGTGTTGAGTTTGAGTTCTTTATAGATCTTGGATACCAGCACTTTATCTAATATGTCATTTGCAAATATGTTCTCTCATTCCGTGGGTTGCCTCTTTGTTTTGTTGACTGTTTCCTTTGCTGTGCAGAAGCTTTTCATCTTGATGAATTCCCAAAAATTCATTTTTACTTTTGTTTCCCTTGCCTTTGGGGACGTGTCTTGAAAGAAATTGTTGTGGCTGATGTTGAAGAGGTTACTGCCTATGCTGTTCTTTAGGATTTGGATGGATCCCTGTCTCACACTGAGGTTTTGCATCCATTGAGAGTTTATCTTTGTGTATGGTGTAAGAAAATAGTCGAGGTTCATATCTGTATATAGCTGTTCAATTTTCCCAGCAACATTTATTGAAGAGTCTGTCTTTTTTCCATTGGTTATTCTTTCCTCTTTGTCGAAGATTAGTTGACCATAGAGTTGAAGGTCCACATCTGGGCCCTCTATTCTGTTCCATTGATCTATGTGTCTGTTTTTGTGCCAGCACCATGTTGTCTTGGTGATCACAGCTTTGTAGTAAGCATGAAGTCAGGCAACATGATGCCCCCAGCTTTGTTTTTCTTTTTCAACATTTCCTTGGCAATTCAGGATCTTTTCTGGTTACATACAAATTTTAGGATTGTTTCTTCCAGGACTTTGAAAAATTCCATTGGTATTTTGATTGGGATGGCATTTAAAGTATAGATTGCTCTGGGTAGCATAGACATTTTAACAATGTTTATTCTTCCAATCCATGAGCATGGGATTATTTCCCATCTTTTTTGTGTCTTCCTCAATTTCTTTCATAAGTGTTCTGTAGTTTCTGGAGTATAGATCCTTTACCTCTTTGGTTAGGTTTATCCTAGGTCTCTTATGGTTTTTGATACTATCATAAATGGAATTGATTCCCTAATTTCTCTTTCTACAGTTACCTTGTTAGTGTATAGAAAAGCAACTGATTTCCGTGCATTGATTTTGTATTCTGCCACATTCCTGAATTGCTGTATGAGTTCTAGTAATTTGGGGGTGGAGTCTTTCAGGTTTTCCACATAAAGTATCATGTCATCTGTGAAGAGAGAGAGTTTGACTTCTTCTTTGCCAATTTGAATACATTTTATTTCTTTAAAATTTTTTAAAAATAAACATGCTAGTTCTATCTCAGCAATTATATTATTTGTTTTTTTGTGAATTTAATCACTGTTTGTGAAATTCCATCAATTATAAGTTAAGTATATTTTACAGTTATGATTTCTTAGGTGAATGATTTACTATGTTTATGAAACAGAATTGATATTAATCACCTCACTTGATCTTCTTACTGATAATTTATATATATATTTTTTTTGGTTATTTTGTCATGACAGATGTGATCCTTTTTAAAATACTGTCTAATTTCTTGTGCACTACTATGGAAGACCATTCTTTAAATTCATCTACCTATTAAGAATTGGGAGGCAAATACTTTTTATTAAATCTTCTTTTCAAGATCCTGAAAATATTAATTACATTAAATATTAAGTTATACTAGATATCATTCCTGGATCTTTTGACATGAATTATAGCAGTGGCACAGGGTAGACACCCTAATGTTGACAACTCAAATAAAATAACATTTACATATGCATTCTTTTTTTTTTTTAAGATTTTATTTATTTATTTGACAGAGAGACAGCCAGAGAGAGAGGTAACACAGCAGGGGAGTGGGAGTGGAAGGAGCAGGCTCCCAGTGGAGGAGCCCGATGTGGGACTCGATCCCGGAATGCTGGGATCACGCCCTGAGCCGAAGGCAGACGCTTAACGACTGCGCTACCCATGTGCCCCCTACATATGCATTCTTAAAGAACTTAACAGAGAGTTTTGTTCCTTAGTTTCACAAATTCTATCACTATTACCTGACTCTAAGTTTACAATCCAATGAGGCTATGAAATGAATAGGAAACATTCATTGTTAATAGGATCAATAGAAAGATGTTGCTAGAATTCTAAAATCACTTTTAAAAAATAAAGGTAGCTTTTTTCTATCTGTGATCAGAGACATATCTGAAATTATTTTCATAAGAAATGACTTTTTAACATTTCTTTGTAACACCTCAGTTTGCCTCAGACATCTATTACAATATGGAAAATATTACCAATAGTATGCACAATAATATGTAAAGGTATTACTAACTTTAAACTTTCAACACCTGTTTTGATATCAATATTAATTATATCCATTAATGCCATTACATTTATTAATATCCATTAATGTCCATTTACTAATAATATAACTACCCTTTATATGGAGCTTTATAATTTATAAAATGTTTCTGCATACATTGTATTACTCATTTTGATTTTCTATTAGATTTGTTGGAGAGGACTATGTATATACTTCTTAAAGAATCATTCTTCTCATAGGTCTCAGAAGGGGATTCTTTTTGAGGGTAGTGGCCCCTGTGGTGCTGGAGGATATTTGTTCATTCACTTACTCATTCTGCAATCATTCACTGAGTATTGGCTATGAACTTGCATGTTAGAGGTTGGGTATTAAACTAAAGTAAATAAATAGATAAATGAGACATAAAATCTGTCTTCAATGAATTCAGTCTTGTAGAGTCAGTGGTATGCTCAAGTTCAGAATAGCTCTTGGGAGTCAAGGTGATTGTCGTAAATAGTTGTAATTTAATGTAACAAGAAACAAATATAATAAAGAACATGTGAGATTATATATAAATACATTATATGTAATACATAATACAAACACACACACAGACAGAGAGGGTTGGGGGGAGGTTAGTTGTTGAATGGTAGCCCAGCAGACAGGTAGACTGTCACATATAACAAGAATGAAATGTTGTTAGGACAGTACATGTAGTTCACTATAGCCTGAGTAATAGAGAGAAACATGGAAAAGCAGACAGAATCTAAATAATAAATAGCCTTGAGGCCATTTGTGGAAGTTCACTCTTTATTCTAGAATGGATTAGAAGAAGGACAGGCTAATCAGATTAGTGTTCCTTGGGTAGGAGGAAAAGAAGAAGATAAAGAATAGTAAATCTCTTTGTGTATGGTCTGAGAGAGTGGTCAAGTTTTATTCTTTTGCATGCAGCTGTCCAATTTTCCCAGAACCATTTATTGAAGAGACTGTCTTTTTTCCACTGGATGTTTTTTCCTTCTTTGTCAAAGATTAGTTGCCCAAAGAACTGAGGGTCCATTTCTGGGTTCTCTATTCTGTTCCATTGGTCTATGTGTCTGTTTTTGTGCCAGTACCATGCTGTCTTTGTAATCACACCTTTGTAGTACAGCTTGAAATCCGGCAATGTAATGTCCCCAGCTTTGTTTTTCCTTTTCAACAATTCCTTGGCAGTTCGGGGCCTTTTCTGGTTCCACACAAATTTAAGGGCTGTTTGCTCCAGTTCTTTGAAAAATGACATGAATTATAGCAGTAAGTCTCTATGTGAGACAGGAATCCATTAAAATCCTAGAGGAGAACATGGGCAGCAACCTCTTTGACATAGGCCACAGCAACTTTTTTCATGACCCATCTCCAAAAGCAAGAGAAGCAAAAGAAAAAATGAACTTGTGGGACTTCATCAAGACAAAAAGCTTCTGCACAGCCAAGGAAACAGTCAAAAAAACTAAGAGGCAGCCCCTTCTCCCGGAATGGGAGAAGATATTTGCAAATGACACTACAGGTAAAAGACTGGTATCCAAGATCTACAAAGAACTTCTCAAACTCAATACACAAGAAACAATAAACAAATCAAAAAATGGGCAGAAGATATGAACAGACACTTCTCCAATGAAGACATACAAATGGCTACCAGACACATGAGAAAATGTTCAAAATCATTAGCCATCAGAGAAATTCAAATCAAAACCACATTGAGATACCACCTTATGCCAGTTAGAAGGGCAGAAATTGACAAGGCAAAAAACAACAATTGCTGGAGAGGATGTGGAGAAAGGGGATCCCTCTTACGTTATTGGTGGGAATGCAAGTTGGTACAGCCACTTTGGAAAACAGTGTGGAGGTCCCTTAAAAAGTTAAAAATTGAGCTACCCTATGATCCAGCAATTGTACTACTGGGTATTTACCCCAAAGATACAGACGTAGTGAAGAGAAGGGCCTTATGCACCCCAATGTTCATAGCAGCATTGTCCGCAATAGCTAAATCATGGAAGGAGCCAAGATGCCCTTCAAGAGATGACTGGATTAAGAAGTTGTGGTCCATATATACTATGGAATATTACTCAGCCATCAAAAAGAATGATTTCTCAACATTTGCTGCCACATGGATGGGACTGGAGGAGATAATGCTAAGTGAAATAAGTCAAGCAGAGAAAGACAATTATCATATGGTTTCACTCATTTATGGAACATAAGAACTAGGAAGATCAGTAGGAGAAGAAAGGGAAGAAGAAAGGTGGGTAGACAGAATGGGGAATGAAGCATGAGAGACTATGGACTCCGGGAAACAAACTGAGGGCTTCAGAGGGGAGGAGGTGGGGGATTGGGATAGGCTGGTGATGGGTATTAAGGAGGGCACATATTGCATGGTGCACTGGGTGTTATATGCAAGTAATGAATCATGGAACTTTACATCAAAAACTAGGGATGTACTGTATGGTGACTAACATAATATAATAAAAATATTATTATAAAAAAAAGAATGGTAAACCTCTGTCTAAATACCTCCACATCCATTGAAACAGGCTTTAGGCCCCAGTAAACTCCATACTTGCCACTTAATTCCTGTCAGATGAACAGAATGTAACCCTGGCATAGAGAAGTCATCTTGGTCCCATCTTAGTTTAACTTTAGACTGTAAATCCCATAAATATACTTGAGTATCTAATATAATTTATAGCAGGTTAAGTGGCCAATATCTGAGGACATCTTAAAGTTATGAAAGATGATAAGGGTATTTTAAATATCTCCTGCACAGACTCATGTAGCATCATTTACAGTTTGAACAAGGCTCCATTGTAATAAATTGAAGAGGACTTTTATTAAAACCTCCTGTTTCAGATACATAAGTAGACATTAGAATTTATAATGAGAAACCCCATGTCCTCTCCCTGAATTTGCCTAAAGTACTAAATTTGACTCAAAACAAAAACAAAAAATTAAAATATTTTATTTGTCTTAATAAAAACATTGCAGAAAACTCACATAGAAACTGGGGCCATGAATTCACAGGTGCTGTGAGGCCATTCTGAGCTGTGTAGTCAACTAGTTGGTCTTGATTAGGGGTTATCCTTTTAGTTCCTCTCCTTTTCATTCTTTGAAGTGAGAAAAACATCAGCTAAACCTAATCATCATGTGATTCTTCCACTAGGTGTCACGAAATTATGACAAGAGTAAAGTGGTTTCTACTTCTCTTAAGAAAATAATTGTATTTTATTGAAAAAAGTCAATATTCTAAAGGACATGGAATTAAAATTCAGGTTGAAAGGATCAAGAAAGTATTTCTGGAAATTGTATAGCTGCCTGAGTTGTTTTAAGGTCCTTTACTTGATTTAAGTTTGTAAGTCTAAACTCTAAATTTTTTGTGAGTCTAAACTCTAAATTTTATTTTATTTTTATCTATTTATTTGTTTATTTATTTTTTTAAGATTTTATTTATTTGACAGAGAGAGAGCACAAGCAGGGGGAATGGCAGGCAGAGGTAGAGGGAAGAGCAGGCTCCCTCAGAGCAGGGAGGCCAAGGTGGGGCTCGATCCCAGGACCCCTGAATCGTGACCTGAGCTGAAAGGAGTCACCCAAATGAGCCACCCAGGTGCCCCTCTAAATTTTATTTGAATTAACATAGTATCTTTGAGCACTTAGTATCTTTTGTATGGCAGACAATTTCCCTGGAAGGAGATTAAAATCTCCAGAGTACCTATAGCTTACTTGGAAAGGGGAAATTAATTTCACTAATTATACTATTTTGTATTTTCAGAATCTTCTACACAGACTCCCTTCTGTCTACCACCAAATACCACTATAATATCTTAAACTTAAATGCCTTGGATTCTGATATCTGTCTCTATCATTACTAAAATTGGTTTTAAAGGTCTCAAAGTCCAAAAAACTTTTGAGTGTTACTTATAGCATTTGACAAGGGTGACAGCTGCCACCTTAAAACTGAATGTCATTAAAAAAATAAAAATAAATGTCATTTGTACTTCACTTTATTTTATTGGCTTTCCTCTGCACCTCTTGGCTGATTCCATTCTTGTTTTCTTCATTAACTCCTTTTTTTTCTACCCTTCACTATCTTTCTACCAGAGAAATGTGTATATTCCAGAAGGTTAGGTCCTTTTAACCCTCTTTCTTTTCTAGTACAATTTCTCTTGATGAAACATCCTTATGATTTCATCAAGTATGTTCTTGTGTTTTGTGGCCAGTTCTCACCTTTGGGAACTGCCTTTCCTGAGCACCAACCAATATTTTAAAATATTGTGTATTTTCTCCTGAAAGTTAAAATAAAATTACCTCCTCTTCTCTTTGTCACTTTATTATGTTACAGTATTATGGATTGTTCAGTTGAATTGATCAAAGCTCAGAATCTTGATATCATTCTAACTTTTCCATATTTTTTACATTTCTACTCTCATTCATTCAATCATTTGCAAATTCCCATTTATTTTAGCGTCTCCCACAGACATCTATTCTATTATATTCAGTGCATCAGGAATTCAAGCCCCTTTTACCTAGATTACTGAAATGACCTCATAACTTGACTTTCATCATAGAGTTGTCTTGGATACATTTTCATAGAGCAGCCCTCTGATTATCTCTGCCTACTCTATAAATGTATAGAGCGAATTACAGATTTCTCTGCAATTATGGTAAAGCATCAGAAATGTATGCAGGGACAACATAGTCAGAATTGTTTTTACATAGATCATTTTAGGAAAAACAGTACAGATTTTATTGGGGTTGGGGTAAGATGAAGAGAGATGTTAAGGAGAAGAAAATATATGTACACAGGCAATTTTTCTGGTAGTTCAGGGAGAGATAATGAGTGTATGAACTCAGGAAATACATATGGAATAGAGAGATTTGTACTGATTTTGCTAGCATTCTATGAGAATATGCATTGCTCATTATAGGCTCCCTATATATATAGAACAATGCCCAAGAGAGAAAGGATACATGCATATAAATGTTCTATGAATAAAATAACTACAGATGTTAAACAAAAAAAAATGCAATGCATGATTAAGCATGGTATAGGATAGAAAAAGGCAGATTTTAAGCATAAAGTTTGAAGTTAAATTTGAATTGGAATGCTGTTTTATTATTTACTAGCCATGTGACTTTGGGAAAATAACTTGACACTCCTGAACTTGACTACTCTTCTTTTTTCATTTGTAAATTAAATCAATATTGCAACTCCCTTTAATAAGATTGATGTGAAGGCTAAAGAGGGTAATGATGCATTAAATATACCTAACAGTTTTTTGGCTTTTAAGTGCTTGGTAACTATTTGCTTATTCTTGTTATTGTTAAATTTATGTGTATATGTACACACATATACACATCTATACCTATACACATATACATATACAGATCTATACATCCATATCTATTTGTCCACCCATCCATCCGTCTGTCCAACCATCCGTCCATCCATCCATCCATCCATATGAAGAGTAGCAATATTTAGCACATGATATGAAAATGCAATCAAAGAAGAAAGTCTCCAGGCTAGGTAATACATGTTCCATGCTAACTTGTCCCTGAAAGAGTTTTTGTGAAATAAAATAATTTTAGAAATTAAACATATTCAGTATCTGCCCCTTTGTTTATTTATGACTTGGAATGTTTTGTGTGAGTAAAGAATCTCTAAAGACACTCTGCTAGGGATTAGAAAACAATGGATTAGGTAAATAGGCTTGAACAGTAAGGGTCAGAGGATTTGTACATTCTTGATCTGGGTCTTTGTGGGTTGCTTTACATAATATGAGTGGACACTTGCCTTTCTGCATTTTTAAAAACAAGAGGAAGAGCAGTGAGATCAAAGTTCAAGCCAGGCAAATGGTCCATTTTGCTGTAGAGGATCTGTCACATATGGACAAAGTTATTCATGATTTCTATTAATAATGAAAATATGTGTTTGGATGAATTTTTAATAAATAAAATACAAAAGTATTATGTCATAAAATTAAGGACTTGAGGACAATATGCCCCAGATTTCAACTTTGATTCATTTGTTATAACTTTAAAGCATAAACTTATGTATTTTTAATTAAATTTTTTCTGTGATCTCAAAGAATCCATACTGTAGTTTGTCAAGGAGTCATACACTCACAATTATTATATCTATTATGATCAAAAGACTTGTCTTTTTAAGATAAGATTTAAACCATATTCTTTGAGTAATGATTTTATAAAAGAAAAACATAGTTGTTTTGTTTATAGAAAACAAAATTACAAAGTAATATCAACTTATTTTGTAATAAATTAGATAATTTTACAACTAATAAAATTATCCATGACAATGTGATTCATTCAGGTTGATATTCAAATGATTTAATGAAGTTATTATGGACAAAATCTCATAGACTAATGAAATAAAGCTTTGGATATACTGCGGAGTTAGCAATTATTCAAATAATTTCATTAGGTATCAAATGCTAGTTAAATATGGTTTTAAAGTCTTAGGTCAATTTTACTTTAAGTGAAGAAGTTTTGGGAAAGCAAGAGAAGTAATTTTTGAGTTTTATGTAAAAATGAAAGGTTACATTAAAGGGCTTAAATACAAAGTCTATAAAAATCATATAATCTCTCAAAGAGTTAAGGAGGTTATTTTAATCAACTGCTTCAAGGAAAACTAATGGAATATTCTGCATCTAAATCATCTAAATGCCCTGAAAAGCAATATGTTCTCATTTAGAAATGAACTATCAATTTACCAGGGATGGCATATAAAGATATTTTGAAACAAGAGACAGCATGAGGAGATTTTACTCTTGATTCATTTTATATTTGACTTACTAGTATAAATTATTTCTAAGAATCCAAATTTTGGAGAGATTGCTATGATCTTTGGATATCTGAAGGATGTTTGAGAAGTGTGTAGTGTCACATTATCAATTCCAAATTCTCATCAGTATGGTAATAAGTTAATAGAGTGACAAAGTTTTATATGGTGTATTCTTGCTTATCACTGAAAAGGAATCACTACACTAGGTGAGGAAATTATCCTCACGATGAACATAAACTTCAGGAATAAGTATACTCTGATGAAAATAATCGTTATCAGTGTTATTGAGAACCAGTAACAATCAGTACTAGCAATAGTTACCCAACTTTGTGTTTATTTCCTTCTTTCTGAAGTTAAAAAACAACTCACAGACATGACTTCTCTACATCATTAATTTTTACTATACCCTTATGAGGTATATATTTATTAATGTTAAAGTATATTATTAACATTAACTATGCTGAGCCACATTTATATTCATTTAGGGAGAACTTAAAATAAAAGATCCTCATGTTAGACATTTAGACATGTAAGGCATAGGTTAAAAAGGAAATGAGCAAGACTGAAGCAGCTTCTCAAATCCATTAGGTGCTCAAATCAAAATTTTAAAAAAATTATAAATGAATGAAGTAAATAGCTTCATGATTAAATTCTAGTTACACTTAAAGAATTGGTTTGGTTTTATGTCAAGCTAATTAAACTTTCTATTGAACTGATGTAGGAATATTGTTAAGATCTCTCTATTAAGCCTCAAATGAGAAATTTCAATGAGAATTAAATGTCAAGAAAAGAGTTTCTTCTTTTAAGGAACTCAAGGGAAATTAGAGTCCTTAAAATGTCTATATTTTTCCTTTTTCTCTGACTGCTGGGAGTCCCAAGGAAATATTTATGTCTTGAACACAATAATTATGACACATTTTAGCCTACACTATCTTGACCTCTTATTATGAAATATATTTTTACCTGGTGCTGTATTTATTTATTTACATATTTACCTTTTATGGTACATAATTTTATATAGTAAGTCAAATAAATACTTTGAAGTGAGATTGAGATAAAATATATTAGTAAAATTAAAAATACTATATAAATATACATTTGCTATTTCATATTTTTTAATATATTGGGGACAAGTGAAGAGGAACAAACATTTAAAGAAACCAAGTTTATTTTACATTTAATTCTTCCACACATTGCTACATTACCAGGTAAAGGTGCCAATACTCACTTCCTTTTCACCATTCCCTTCAAAAGCCAGGATCTATGATGACATTATCAGCTACTGATAATAGCCACAGTTATCTTTGTTCTGTCTAAAGTTCATTTAGAAAATGTAGCTTTCCAGCTTCTAACCATAGATTATCCAATAAATAAATCTAATTATGAGGAAAAAAGTTTATTAAAGGAAAAAATATGAAAATAAGAAAAAATAATTACATACAACAACTAGTATACATCCCAAAATTTCAGTTCTAGAAAGAGACCTGGTAATTCTTAAACTTCCATAAGAAAAATTAAACAAGTGGCTCATTAACTACATTTGAACAATGAGAAGAAATGCAGAATGATTACATACTTATTTTTGTTGTTAATATTTATTTTCATTATATCATACAGGTATTAAGTAGTTATAAAATGGAGGTTGATGAAGCAAACATATAAAGACCTTTGAGAAATTACAATATAATTAGAGTTTGAGAGAGAAATGGTAAGTCAAATAGAGTATATCAGAGTGAATATAATACATATTTATATTATAATAGAAATTGAGTACTATTGGAGTTAAATAAGAGTTATCTATAAAATGGATTTATATATTATTTATTTATTTTTAAAGATTTATTTATTTAAGAGAGAGAGAGTGCAAGCAGGGGGAGGGGTAGAAGGAGAGAGAGTCAAGCAGACTCCCCATTGAGCTGGGAGCCTGATGCAGAGTTTGATCCCAGGATCCTGAGATCATGACCTGAGCTGAAATCAAGAGTCAGATGCTTAACCAATTGAGCCACCTGGGGTCCCCTGGATTTATGTTTTTTGTTTGTTTGTTTAAATTTATTTATTTGAGAGAGAGAGAGCAGGAGAGGGGGAGGAGAAGAGGGAGAAGAAGCAGACTCCCAGCTGAGCAGGTAGCCTGACATGGAGCTTGATCCCAGGACCCTGAGATCACAACCTAAGCTGAAGGCGGGTGCTTAACTGACTGAGCCACCCAGGCACCTCTGGATTTATGCTTTATAACATAACAACTCATATGTTGGTTATGAGGATAAAATGAGTTAATGTATTTTAAAACACTTGGAGCACTGTCTGTCACAGCATTCGATGAATATAAGCTACTTGAGGCCCTAAAAAAGGATGTTCTTTTTAAAAGTCTGTTTTACTAAACTGTTTTAGTAATAAGTCTTCCTACTCACTATCATAATTTATTTGGAACAGCCTTATATGCACCTCTAGAGTCTAGATTTTAGTCTCCCATAATATTATGCATTTAGGTCAATGAAAAGTAGCTGAACTAATGATTGACTTTGGATGTGGGCAGGGGATCAAAATAATATTAGTGGAAAGTTAAAATATTTTAAAATATATTTCTGTTTAGGGGTGCTTAGTCAGTTGAACGTCCAACTCTTGATTTTGGCGTGGATCATGATCTCAAGGTCCTAGGATCAAGCCCTTCCATTAGGCTCCGTGCTCAGTGGGGAGTCTGCCTGAGAATTCTTTCTCTCTCTCTCTCTTCTTCTGCCCCTCTACCTGCTCATGCTCTGTATCTATCTAAAATGAATAAATACATCTTTGAAAATGTATTTATATAGTTCTGGTTAATAAGAGGACAAAGAAGCTAACATTAAATCCCAATAGCCAAATTGTGACAGTTTGTGTGTGTGTGTATGTATATATATAATCTGAAAAATCTCATATGATTCTAATAAGACAGAATCAGAATCAGAAAGTTTAATATGATGCATGTGTGTATAATATATATAATTTCCAAGCAAAAAGGGAAGTGACTATGTTTAAATTTTATTTTAAATAGGCTATGTTTAAATTTTATTTTCTTTTTTGGTAATAGGATTATTACTATATGGATATCTTGAGCCTACAATTAAATATGTATTTATTTATAAAATATAGATTAGTACTTTTTTCTATGAATATAATTAGGGGATACTCACCTGGTATTTATTTAACACTGTCCAATAAGTCTTAGAATCACATCATTTTAAGCAAATATGTCATATTCCATGTGAAAGCTATATATTTAAAGTGTTATTGATATAACAAAAATAATGTTCAAATTATGAAAGAAGTCACATCTGTTAAATAGGTCTCACATTTGAAAGAAGTAACCAAAATTGAATTGACTTATAACTCAGATATGAACTCCAGATTAGGTAATATAATGCTCCTTAGAAAGGAGCATTTTAGAAGATCACAATAGCACTAAAAGTGTAGAAAACATATCTGATTAATTTATGGGTTATATATGATGAAATTGATGTATAAAAGGTAAAAATATTTATATAATAAAAATATTATAAGCTGAGTAAAGCATAAACATATACCTCAGGAATAAGCACAAGACAGTTTACTTACAAGTACTAATGAAAAGTTGTGTAATCAATTTTATAATTTGTAACTTTTGCCTAATTTTATGACATTTAAATGTTTAACAGAATCATGTATTAGATTTGTGTATTTAATTTGATTAAATAGATTTTGACAATTATCTAAATTTGCTAAACATCTTAGTTTTATTTTTCCCCAAGGCTTAAAAAATTAGTTTGAACATTAATTTAAAATTAATTTGTAACTTTAGCCTAATTTTATGACATTTAAAATGTTTAATAGACTCATGTATTAGATTTGAGAATTTAATTCAATTAAGTAGGTTTTGATAATTATCTAAATTAACTAAATATATTACTTTTCTTCCCATGGCTTAAAAAATTAGTTTTAAAATACTAGTTGTACTTTTAAATTTTTACATAAATAGTAGTTGATAGATATAAAAGATTAACAATTTCAGGTTTAAAATATGTGAAGAGTGATGAACATTCCTCTACCTGCAAAAAGCCTTTAAACATTAAATATTCTATCAACAGTAAGTGGTGAGTACGTTATCTATCTAGCTACGAGTCTAGACATAGAAAAACATGATGCAAAGGAAAGTTGCCACCAAGTTTTTAATCTTACCTTACCTTTATATCCTTTCACTTCCTTTCAGAAGCTCCATTTTTCTTTCCAATTTCCTACCTCAATTTTCCTCCAATCACAAAAGTACCTCGACTCTTAGAATCCCATAGCACCCAGGCTCATATCCAAGTACACTAGAAAGCAAGTTGGTGGAGTCTTCATTCTCCTCTCTACCACCTATATTTGCATCCCCCCCCCCCACCAAAGATCTTCTGGAAAAAAGATAAAACTAAACATAAAGGACCTATTTTTTTTTTATTTTATCAAATGGACATAATGGCATCTAGGTGTGGGAGTAATTTTGAAGCAGAAGTG
The DNA here is from genome assembly GCF_017311325.1 of Ursus maritimus. Lineage (NCBI taxonomy): Eukaryota > Metazoa > Chordata > Mammalia > Carnivora > Ursidae > Ursus > Ursus maritimus. The sequence continues at coordinate 25,009,332 of NW_024424008.1, forward strand.
GCCTTCCTTATCTAAGTGACTACTTCAACCAGGCACATTATGGGCTCTTATGTATATATATGGCCTTCAGAACACAGTTGAGTCAGATGAGGTGGTGATGTGGAAAGGCAGGATCATAAGATGCTACCAGTGAATGTATGTATGTGTGTGCTCACTGCAGGTGGGGGTGAGTATCTGATAGTTGTGAATGGTCTTTACAGAAATTCTAGAATGGCACAGTTATACAGACACATTGAATCTTCTAGGAACTAGATTTCTGCTCTGAAGCATACAGAAAACTTTGCATATTTTGCCTCCACTGGTGATTTGGGGAGAACAATTGATATATAAGCTATTACGAATTGGTATACTTGTGTCAGATAGTATAGAACAAAGAGAAAGGTATAAGCCACTTAGTAGTCATACATCATGTTCTCTGGATTTGCTGTATCTGTCTTGAAAAGACTACTCTATTTACAGAAGAGCAATTAGGAGGGCTATTTGTTTATTAGTTTACTCTTTATGTGCATGCTGAAAAGTATTAGGTTCTGTGTTACAACACATAATATTTTCTAAAATAAAAGTATATTCAGGCTACTATCTTGGTATCTTTGGCGTATGTAAAGTCCTGTCTGAACTCCTTAGCCAAATTTATTTTAAAAGGTAATATTTAGATTTTTCTGGGATCCAGCTCAATGTTTTCCAAACTAAATTCATTATCATTCCTTATTCTTTCCTTTCTCTTTCACACTCTATAATAGGATGTCTGGATTCCTAGTTAATTAGAAATAATATGTGATGAAGATTATGTAGAGAAAATTCAATTATTCCATTCTTCAGGGTGTAATTTTAAATTAAAAGTCATTTTGTGATAAATTATATAGCCAAAATAAGTTACATATAAATTATTAACACAAAGATTGCTACCCTCCTATTTTTTAGATATTGTAATATGCAAGAATTTAAATTCAGGTAGGATCATTTACTAAGAAATGATACTGTTTGGTTTTTTTTTTTGTATGTTTGCTTTTTACTCAGTAGCCTATCTATTTGGTGTAAGTTTAATCACACGTTAAATAATTTCACAAGTTTTAAGAACTCAATATGCATAGTTAATTAGATAAATGATCTATTTTAAAAAATGTATATATTCTAATATATATGTATGATTATATGTATGTATCTTTTTTCTAATTAAAAAATTGAGGCATCTGAGTGAGTAATTATAGTTGGAATCTGAAACATTAGCATTTCAGAGGCGTTTCTTTGGTTTCCTAACTAAGCAGAATTTTTAGAATATATGATCTTATGTCCAAAAGAATCTATAGCAAATAGTGACTATAATAAACAGTAGAAAAATAAAAGCAGATAATTAGATATTTTAAAATGTGGAGGAAAAGAATTCATAAATAGTATTTTTAACCTCCCAGACTAGTGTGTTGGGTTTATTTGAAGAGGGCAAACATTTCAGGGAGTTTCAAAATACCTTAGAAAGAAACACATTGTTTCACAGTTCTTATCTTTATCAAGATTTTACCACTATTTTAAAATTTGAGGTCTTAATTAAGCTTTTGTCTAACTGAAGTATAAAATTACATGTATACATACTATATACAGATACATGAAGAAAACATACACTTTACTCACAGGCAAATTGAAGTATGGCTTCTCTACTAAGAATGCTTCCGAAAGTGTTGGCTGCTAAACACTGATAATGACCAAAATCCTTTGCTTCACTTGGATTGCTTATAATGAAGGTCCCATCTATCAAACTGTAGCGGTAATCACTTTCCAAATCTATTTCTGTTCCATTTCGAAGCCATCTTAAATAAAATCAGAAGACAAATATGTAAAAAGTTACTTGACATATTAAAATACTCCCTGGGAATGTCAGAATCTCATTGAAGGGAATTAAGACATGAGAAAAATGATTAATGGTGAACTTTTACCTGTAATTGGGAACTGGGTTGCCACGAGCTTCACAATTCAATGCTACTTTCTTTTCGTCAGAATCAGTTGGGAAAATTATATCATCTGGTTCTTGTACAAACACTGGCCCATAGTCCACACTTTCTGTAAGGACCAAAAAGGACATACTTTAAAATTTCTAAAACTATCGAGATTTTTTTTCTCCATTATTTTCATATTTAAAATTTTTCCTTTTTCCTTGAACTCAACAGGCATATTACCAAAAGAAAGTCACAACTAGTAAATCACATTATTTTAGTAAATTAGAGACATATCCAGAATTTTTTTAATTGACTAAGATTTCTTTTAAAAATATGATATATATGATAAAAAACAAATATCTCAAACATTGTTGGTGTACATTTTTAAGTACATATCTTTGTATTCATCTAGAACAGAGCTAAAGAAAATAACGCTAAACAAAAACATTTTAAAAAACCCAAAAGTTTGGGGCGCCTGGGTGGCTCAGTCAGTTAAGCATCTGCCTTTGGCTTAGGTCATGATTCCGGGTCCTGGGATCAAGCTCCGCATTGGGCTTTCTGCTTGGTGGTCTCCCTCTCCCTCTGCCTGCCACTCCCTCTGCTTGTGCTCTCTCTCTGTCTTTGTCAAATAAATAAATAAAATCTTAAAAAAAAAACCTAAATGTTTGAAAAACTCTTAGAATGTTAAAAATAATATATAATAAATAAAAAGTCATTAATTAACATTGTGTTCTACATGAGAACTACAGATATGAAAACATTGGTCGGCGTGTATTCTCTGTCCATTCATTTCTTCAATCATTTAATCAATCACTATTTAGTCTTAAAAATGCTAGAGTGTAAAGGGTAAATTATGCAATGCAAATAAATATATTCTTATAGAGTCCTCAAAAAAAGTCAAATAACTGTCCTCAAAAAAAGTCAAATAACTGAATAAAAATACCAAAACTGCATACAATTAAGCGTTCATCAGCAGGTAAACAATGCAAATAAGGAGATCAGAAGAGAAAGAGGCAAGAGGGAAGAACACCTAAACTTATTAAGTACCTACTATATGTCAGATATTAGATTTTATCTCATTTAATTAGTTAATAGAGAAATCCTATGATAAAGGTCATTTTAAACTAAGGAAAATTTCACAGAAAAGTAGAAATAAAATTGGGCCTCAGATGACAGCTTGGGCTTGAAGAGCTTTAGGATAATTTGGCTGAAGTTTTAGGATAATTCTGCTGGAGAAATGATCAGTAAATGTGTTGGGGGAGTATTAGTCTTAGCTTGTAGTAGTGCAAAAACTCACAGAGTTACATGCATATCTAGGATCCTTAGCATCTTGAATTGTGAATTTAGAAGAAAGTAAATTTTTTTCCTTCACTTTTATTGATCATGAATTTGATTATATAGTAACCATAGATCAAGATTTTCAGCCTTGGCACAAATGCATTTTGGGATACTCTTTGTAATGAGGACTGCCCTGTGAATTGTAAAATGTTTATAATCATCTGTGGCCCCTACCTACTAGATGCCAGCAGCACACCTTCCCAAAGTGTAATCAAAAATGTCTCCAGAGATTCTTAAATGCTCCCTGGGTTGAAATTGTCCTCATTTAAAACCACTGCCTTAGAAAAACGAAGAGGGAAGATTTTAGGAAATATGTATTTCTAATGCCTCTACTAAATAGTTGAAGGTTCTCATTCTTTGTAGATAACTACAAGAAAATATTAGGAAAAAAATACAAGAATAAATGTACCAGAAAATTCAAGCTTTAAGAAATTATTGCTGAAAAAGATATACACCTCCATATTTAGAATAATGGGTTTAGAGTACATTTGTATGTTTTCTTTAGATATATATTCTTTTTTGGGGGGGCAAAGAAAAACAAAAGTGTTGATGGCACTCTACATATTCATCCAATAAAACTGAGCACTCACAATAAGCAGACACTGACAAGTATTTTGTTTGAATCCTAGATAATTTAGCTAAAGTTCTTTTTTTTTTAAGCAACAAATAATAAAATACTACATGAAAATAACTGAAATGTGTTTCTCTATACCAAATGGCATTGCTATCATGTAAAACTTTTACTCAAAAAAAGAAAAACAAGCAATATAATAAAAACAACTAGAGAAAATTATTGTCAAAATGTTCTATTTGTTGTTGCATCATAATGTATTTATAAAAATTTGGAAAAGCACATGAAACCTCCTCAAACTCTCAGTTACAGTTAAACTGCGTGATGGAGTCATGAAAATACATCTCTTCTAGTCTTTATACATTATAAATATGATCATTTAAATCAATATTACAAATATCAATAATGCATAAAATTAACATTGAATAAATATATTTTATATTTTTATATATTTCAAAACTCTTGAGCTTTAGAGTCAGACATACTTGGGTTCAAGTTCTAGTACCATCATATTCCAGCTTTTTTATTTTTTTACCCTTTTTTTTTACTTTTATCTTTTGTACTCCATTTATTAATTATGGATGATAATGTCTTCTGACCATATTATTATGAGGATTGGTTGACATCAACATTTATAAATATACTTAGTATACTTAGTATATCACAACTACTTTATAAATTATAATTAATAATAAGAACAACAGCAACAACAACTAACATTTACTTGTGGTATAATTACTACATTATAAACATTATACTGAATTATTTATATGCAGTGTATCATGTAACACTCACAACATCCATATGACTAGAATTAATCCCCCCATTGTATAGATGACAAAACTGAGGCTGAAATTAATGAAATAAATGTATATAGTAAACACATGGCAAACATGGGATACAAATTCAGGGCTTTTAGAATCTAGAATATGATTACCACTGCCACTACTATTACTATTATAATTTGTTATAACATTTATAAAGCACTTTAATATATATTATTATTATTATTATTATTTAAATCTCTGAGCTGAACATGTAATTATTTCTATTCAAAGATGAAAACTCTGAGGTTCTGAATGTATTATTATAGGTAAACTCAGACAGATTGATTCACTCTCCTGCAGTCGTACACTACATCTATTAGTGAAGGCGAATTACGTCAAGCAATGTTCTTATGTTTTACAATTTTTAACTTGATGGAATCTGTAACTTGTGGAGATGGACTTCAAAACATACATGATAATCATCACAAAGATCCTGATAACTAGTAAATCAAAATCTTTATTTAACAAAGTAGAAATCTTTGAGATATCTGTGTAACAGGCAGATGCCATCACACACAATGTTAATTTCTCATAGGAGTAATGTTTTGGAGTGTTTTTTTTTCTTGAAATCAGCCTTTTTAATGAAAAGACTACAACATATCTGTTGTTGGCTAAACCTATAATGCTAGTGGTTATTGTCTATGAAATATCAGTTTCATATCTCCAGAAAGTCCTTTCTCAGAATTGTTTCAATTTAAAATTGATTTGTTGATTATCTCCTACAAAGAATGATGAAATTAACATACCTTCTCTCACTTCTGCTAAGTTTATTCCATAAATTTTCTGTTTTGCTTCATGGTTCAGAATATCCATTTGTTGTCTTTACAATTGAAAGACAACTTGGCTCGGTATCAAATTAGGTGATCAGTATTAATTTTATTAAAGCCTGTAGATATTTTTCCATTCTCTGATCACATTTAACATTACCATGTGTAAGTCTGAGTCCAGCCTGCCTTCCCTCACTCTTAAATGACTGGATTTTATACCTGGATGTCTGTAAGGCTCTTTCCTCATTCTGAATTTCAAGACTTTTCTGGATATGTCTTGGTGTTAATCGTTTTGTATAACTGGTAGGTTCAAGACTTTTTCTTTTTTCTTTATATTTATTTATTTATTTTAGACAGAGAGTGGAGAGAAGGGCAGAAGGAGAGGGAGAGAGAGAATCTGAAGCAGACTCCTGGCTGAGTGTAGAGCTTGTCACCGGGTTTGATCTCACAACCCTGAGATCATGACCTGAGCCCAAATCAAGAGTTAGATGCTTCACTGAGCCACCTAGGTACCCCAAGACTTTCTTTTTCAGGAAGACATCTTCTTTATTTGCTCAATTCTCTTCATACCAATTAGGCATATCTTTGATTTTTTTTTTAAGTCTTCTCTATCATCTCTGTAACAACTTTTGTATATTTATTCTTTTCTCATTTGTTTGACTTTTTAAAATATGATAGCTACATTCTTATCTTTTCAGTTGCCTCTATATTACCACAAATGAAGTTTTCAATTCCTTAATGGTTTTATCTTACCCTCTGTTTGTTCCCTGAGCTCTAAAAGTTCCTTCTTAACATATTCTGTCATCATATTTAGTTTGATTTCACATATTTGTTCTTTAAGCTATTCTTAGCATTGTTATTGTTAATCATTCCATTAGGGGGAAGACAGTTACCCTTTCTCAGGTTCTGGTGGGGCTCACATTTGAGGAACTGAAATCTCTTGTTTGACTACTACATACTGCTAGTATGTAGACATTTTTGTTTTATGAATGCTGTGTTTCTTATTTTGTATTTTCACATAGTTGATTTCACTGTATAGTCATATAATCAAGAGTCTAGGGAAGGCTGATAAACCAGACTGAACTGAGGCCTACTAACAACCCTATGGGTGAATTTTTAAGTGGATATTCCCTCAGTCAAGATTTTAGATGAGAATGCAGCTACAATAACAGCTTGATTGAAACCTCATGAGAGACCTTGTGCCGGAACTATCCAGCTAAGCCACTCCCAGATTCCAGACCAACAGTTTCTGTGAGAAAATGAAAAGCTGTTTTAAGTTGCTAAGCTTTGAGATATATTTTATACAGGAATAGATGATTAATATACTATTTTTTTTTCTTCCTCTATTACTTATGAGAAAATGTATTTAAGAAAAACAGTAACTATGAGAACTGTGAACTTCCCAGGAAAAATACAGGATAAAGGTATCATTTACAAATAATGATTCTTGGAAAAATTTTAAAAAATGCTTAATTTAAATTTCATTGGAATGCTATCCTGGAGTCATACACTTTTAGAATCAGAATAAATTTCCATTCACTTCGAGCATTCTTTCTAAAAATCTCTGGGATATTTATCCAGTCTTACCATGATCACTTCCAGTAATGCACGAAGTCTTTACAAATTGTTTTATTGTTGGAATTATCTTTAAATAAAGTTCATATTGACATAAAAAGTAAGTTTGTGTTCTAGAGGAAGACAGCATTTTATTGAATTTTGCTCTAGAATACATATACTTTACTCAAGATTTTCCTATACTTGAATTAACACATCAATAATAACTTTCTTAGTTTACAGAAACTTCCATTAAAATTAGAATATGAAGGCTCCTTTAAGAATACCTACATTCTGCTGATACAATAGTATGGAGAATAAGAAATTAATTTAACTGAAATGATTGTTTTTTAATTTTCAACTTTAATTTTTTAAAACAAAGTTGTTTTTAAATAACCAATAGAACTGGCCTTGAACTATTTTAGTCATAATCAATTAATAAATGAAGAAGTATACCCTAAGAACCTTCTTATGTTTTATGTCTCAAGAGTTTTCTCATACTTCATCTTCAGTGAAACTTTTTTGCCATTATTAGTGCAAAGATATATTTGATAAGGTTTTGTCTATCTGTATGTGACAGGGACTGGCTAAATGCTCACTGATCCCATTTCCTTTTCCTAGGAACCCTGGAAACGTTCTTAGTCTTTCTTATGATTGTATTGGGGCCATTTGATTTGCCTCTGGACTAAAATGATGTATATGGAATCCAGGACCTGTATATGGAATCATGCACCTTTCTCCATTCTTCCTCTGTCAACTAGCTGAAGTAAAGGAGCAGCAGATGCCAGGGAGCCCCTAATAGATATCAAAGATATTAGATGAAGAAAATCTGGTACCCAAACTCTCCACATGGAAAGTCAGTCATTGAACAACCAAGTGGAATATGATGTGAATGAGAAAGAAATATGAATTACGTTAAATATGAATTATGTTAAGAAATTGTTATAACAGTCAGAATTTCCCTTGATTAACATTACATTTAAAACTAAAAATAATTTTCAAGATTTTAAAGAGGCTACAGTTTGATTAGGAAGCAATGTTCACTCAACTACATATCAGTAGACTATAGAGCCCTACTTATATCCCTCTTCCCTAGTTCAGGCCTCTTGATTAATACCTATTTAAAGTATATTCCCAGGCCTAGTACCTAAGACAGGAGTTATTCAGTCACTAAATCTTATATACAGCTTTATCAGTTAGAGTGCTCCAATTTTTATAACTGCTTTCTAATTAATCCTTGAGCACCGGTCTTTTTTCATATATCCAAATTCTGAAAATAGATTTTCATCCTATGTCTCTACTTCTAAATCCTATTTTGTTAATCCTTCTAGAAGGTCTAATGCTAGTATGTAGACATTTTTGTTTTATGGATGCTGTATTTCTTATTTTGTATTTTCACATAGTTGATTTTCACTGTATAGTCATATAATCAAGAGTCTAGGGAAGGCTGATAAACCAGACTGAATATCTGAAAAGCATCCTTTCCTTGACTCAAGTGAGCACATATGGAAGCATTAGGTCTTCAAACAGTTAACTAAATGTAGAAAGTACACATGTGAGAAAGGTAACTCTTGAATTTCTCTAGATAGCTTTCTCTTAGTTTTATGTCAGAAAAATGAGATATGCTGTGGGATTAGTCAAATTGTTTGGTCATGATAGCATGGCACAAATTGGAGATGTTTAAATTATAACTTAAGCCATCCACTCTGGTCTCAACAAGTCCAAAAAATCATATAGAATTGAGGGAAATGTGCTATACCTCCATGTCTAGGCAAGTAACTCTCCAATTATTTTAATAACAAATATTTTATGACTCACTTTTTATAATTCTTAAATTAATGGATATTCTAATCTACCTATATACTTCTTTTTAATTAATGAGAGGACAAACAAAAGGGAAGTAATTTAACATAAAATAGTATTAATTTGATATGTAAGTTCTCAAGAACAATTATAATAAAAGAAATAAGGAAGTAATCAAAAGTTTGTTTCTGTTCATAAAATCCCCATGAATTAGTGACTATCATTACAAACTGATCCAAGTGTGGTATTGATAATTCAAATGTGACTGGCATTAGCATTAGGTGGTATGATTTTTATGATTTTCTAAATGGTCAACAACTCCTAGTAAAATTCTTAACAAAATTAAATATAATCTTCCTGTAATTTATACAATTTTTGCATTGATATATCCATTATATTTTTAAAATACTTTGTATGTAATATAGAGTTGGAGTCTTGTCACAGAAAATTCTACAGTGAATTTTAATCATGTCTAATGTGAATGTCTGGAAGGACATTTAAGAGTCCTGTGCATTTTAATTATAGGTTACTTAGCATTCCTGGGCTCCATTATCTAAGGCAAAGTGATAACATTGAATTACTGAGACAACCAGAACTACCTCACTTCTTCCCACCTCTTCTTAGAATCATTAGACCAGAAAAAATAAAGAAGAAACAGTGGTTGCCTAAAGTTAACACAGTGTTGGCAGTAGTCTTCCATGAAAGATATCAGAATAGGAAGATAAAGCTTTACTGCAAAACAATGTCTTTATTGCCCATTTGCCTTCCTCCCCATGGAGTTTCTTGAAGCATTGGCATGTTATTTTGTTTATGGAGACAGTAGTTTCCTTTGTAGAGTTCTGTGCTAGGATCAAGCTGGTATCTGGTCCTAACTCCTCTGTCACTTATCAATAGGCCACCCAGATACTAACTTTCTTCCTGCCAAGATGTTCTAGTATCACCTAATCTGAAACTCCTACAGCTAGTTTCCCCAGGGAAGCCTTGCTTCTTGGTGTTGGATCCTTATGTTTCTAGTTGTTTCCTGGATCATGACCAGACATTACAATGTCTCCCTAGATCCTAAACTTACCCTTTAGATTGAAATCCTCTTTTAAACAATTGCTTCTGTGTCCTTTTTCTCAAAGATTAGGTTCAATGCCAGACCCCAACCCTCTCTACCTGCTAGTTAGCTCTAATTTATATCCTTGTCTAGTTTATTCATGTAATGTGGCCTAAGTGTATCAGTAATATAATCTAGAAGAAAAAACAGCCTACATGTCAAGCACAGTTACAAAAAATGCACTTTAAATGATCATTAATATATTTTATATAATAATTTCTAGAAATTTTGAATTGTTTTATTATGAATTACATTGTATGATGACATTCACAGTTACAATGTGAGAAAAACTTTTCACATCATGTGAGCATCTACAATGAATTCTTAAAGAAAATATCCAAACCTTCCTTTAATCTTAAATTTCTTTTCAACTTAAAAGTGTTTCTTTATAAAAGTTAAACAAGTGTAAACTGTCATTACAAACTTTCAAGGATTCCTAAGAATTGGAGAGCATTATTTATTAAAAAGCATTGTGATGAATGTTTCATGGGTAAGTGACCTTATGCTGTGCACATAATATAAATTGAGAGTCTAATAGATTTTTTTTGTCATTTTCTAATATAGCTATAAAAGAAAGGTCAGATGATTCAGAGATGCTATCACTTATGAGGATGATCAAAATGTACCAACTCCATATAACTTTTGGAAGATTATAGGCCAAACCACTAGGCCACCATGACAACAGAGGGAGGACATTGCTTTTTCTACCTCTTCATTTGTAATCCAGAGTATGAAGTTTAGATAAACAATATTCAGGCAAATGTATAGCGTGGTATATAAATTCATCCTAAATTCAGATTTTAAGTTCCTCATCTCCTCTTTATTCAACAATATTTGTTAAGCTCTTAGTAAGCTGGCACTGCTCTTAGTGCTGAGACTGGATAAAGAAGAGTATATAAGATGGTCTTTGCTCAAATGACATATAGTTATTGGAGAGAATAGCATATAATGTAAAACAATAACAACAGCTCTAAAAATTAACAATACAATGAAAAATAAGGTCATAAAGTTTCAATGAATGGTCATAAAATTCCAAGGTTTTATTAAGATGTATTTGCCTATTTTTAAACTGAGAGAAACTGGAGTGATCTGATTTTATACAGGAGTATATCATCCAACTAAAATACCTTTTCCCCTTCCAGAAGGAATTCTTATTCTTATAAAAGAACATTTAAATTTTGTATCTGGTCCTCCAAAACAATTTATCAGCAAAGGTTGTTTTGAAGAAACAACAGAAAATTGTCAACACAGAGATTACTTTGAGTTATGATGCCATTGCCCATGTGCCAAGTCAAATCTGGAAATAAGCCATGTCAACAATAAAATTCAGCCCAAGGTACTGAGGATATGAGGCAACAAAGTTGGTAAATTGCAGGAATCTTTCACATGTCAGACACTAGTGGTAGAAACTCCAAAGGCTGGGTAGACTCAGAGTGTTATGTAAATTACAAGTTTTTTATATAATTGAAGAAATGTAAAACATCCAAAATTATATGCTTAATCTTAGTAAAAATCCATGTAGAAATCCACTTCAACTGCTTGTAAGAATCACCATTTTTCCACCTGATGTAACTTTTGCAGGCTCTGAATCTCAGGAGTGGACTTCCCTAGTAAATCTAAAGTTTCTTGTTGGCATTACTCCTAATCGAGACTGCTTCTCTGTTCAAGAAAGATAAAATATTTTAAACTAACCATCGACTCATAAATAGAAAAATGAAATGCTCTCTACACTTAAGTTTACTCCTACTAAAACCACAACAACACAAAGAAATGAAGTCAAAGACCAGTTTATTGGCAGTTCATTTATAAAGGGAGAAACAGGTGTCATGTTAGCAGTAGTTAATAATCCTTGTCCATATCATAAATTCAAAAACAGTGCATATTCTGCAGGTGTTTGAGGTGCTGACTCATAAGGGCTTTCAATTAACCTATATTACCATGAGAATTTCTGACTTAAACCTTAGTCAATTTTTTAAATCAATTAAATGACACTCATATTCAAACAACTACTTTAGAGTAATTATTAACAACTCAGTTTTTTTTAAAACTAGATAATACCTCTTGTTGGATAGAACATTTGCACATGAAATTTGAAGTGATGATAATCATTATCTAAAATAATAATATCAAGTTGAAACCAAAATAGTTCTGAGGAATTCGCTTGACTCCAATGAGCAACATTCTCCCAGGTACTGCTCCATTTCTCTTTTTTGCTTCATGAGTTTAGCTCAAAAATTTTTATTCATTAATTATCTCCACTTCCTCACCCAAATCAAGTGTTGGTGACTGACTATTACACTCTTTTTGAAGTCTTTTTGTTTGCCTTCTCTCGCTCTGGCTTGCTCCTGCTATTGGAAGTTGGCTACCATGTTGTGAGCTACACTGTGGAGAGTTATCGCTGAGAATGGCCTTTGACCAACAGTCCACGAATAATTAAAGCACTCAGTCCAACAATTCTCAGGAACTGAATCCTACCAACAACATATGAGTGTGCTTACTAGTGGATCCATACCATTTGAGTGTTGGGATGAGACTACAGTCCCACCTTGTGAAAGACACAGGACCCATTTAAGCCACATCTGGGTTCCTGTCTCACAGAAACCATAAGATAATAAACATATAACCTTTGCTCATTTTCTGGATGTCCTCACCATACTTCTACATTTTCTACAGAGGATTCTTCTCACAATATCATAATTTTCAGGTTGTCTTCCTAAGATTCATCTATTTTAATTCTCTGTGTTATCTTGTGATCCTCTGAACAGGTTGGTATTCTTCTTTAGGAAGCTAATCTCTATAGTCCGTTGAACTTTGTTTATTCAGATCTTGATTATTCATTCTTCTTTGTAATGGAAATTAGATGGAAGCCAGAGTTTTTCATAACCTAATGTTGGAAGTCCTATTTCATTGCTTTTGCCATAATCTATTCTCCAGAAGCAGATTCCACAGTTGAAGAGAAAGGATTTCAGTGTAAATAGTAGGAGGTGAGGTTCATTGTGAACCATTTTAGATTTTACCTAGTACAATCTTCATCATATTAGTTTCAGATTTTTATTTTTAGAAATGAAATATCACACAGTTGAGGTCATCTACCTTCCCTATCCTCGTGCCATTTCTTTGCTTTCATTCTCCCTTTGTCCTGATAGGTTAAGCATTATAGTCAACTTGATACCTCACATTCATGTTTTTAAAATTGTACCACATATCCATATCCATAAGTAGTATATTTTATTTTGATTTTTAATCTTTTTACATGTGTAATATATATAGTATTCTATAACTTTCCTTGTTCACTAAACATTATCTTTTGAGGTATATTCATTTTGTTTCTTAAATATATACTTCATTCATTTTAACCATTTTAATTTTTTTCAAAACATGAAAAATTACGATTTGTTTATCCATTTTGCTTCTGATAAATATCTGAGTTGTCTCCATTTTTTGTTATTAAATATTTAATACAATGAACATATTTTTGTATTTCATTGTCTCCAGGTTTCATATACAAGAGTAGAATTGCTTTCCAAAATTTCTCTGCAAACTAGACTTTCAAACTTTTCAGAAAAATCTTAACTCTATCTTGGGGTACTTCTGTGAGCAGGAGTGGAATGACTTTCTATTTGGTTTTGTTAGTTTTCTCATTTTTCACAAGAGCATGTCAAACCCAACTTTATTCTCTATTAAGGCTAAAGGGAATTACCTGACAAAAGCCATATGTCAGGGTCTTGAGAGAACAAACTCAAAGTCACATCTAGCCAAGATCTATCAAATTCTAGGATGAGAAAACAATAACTATGGAGGATTACTTAGGAAATACTCAGACTCTCCATTCTTCCTGATACTCTAAATATGGATTAAACCGAGTAGTGAAAGACTTAAGTTATATCAAACCAGTCCCCAGCCTGGAGACTTGCTACTCAAAGCATGATTCACCAACTAGCAGCATCAACATCACCTGGGAGCTTTTTATAAATGCAGATTATCTGGCCTTACTCCTGATCTATTGAAATGATATTTATTTTAACAAGGTTTTCAAGTGATTATATGCATATTAAAAACTAAGAAGCATAGTTTTAGATAATTACTTCTCATTTTGTGGTTGATGATTAGGTTTCATTTACCTTTTTTTATCAGCTTTTTTAAAGCTGATAAAACTCATTGTTATGTACACAATAAGAATAATGTTCAGGTCACTGGTCATTACACCAAATAACAAACTCTTAATGAGATCCTCCAAAAAAATTTGTCTGATCTTAGTGTCAGAAATAGCTATGCTTCTACTGACTAATTCACTTTTTAATATTTGAAACACCAGAAAATATGTAACTGGCCAGAGTTTATTTTTCCTTGACTGTTAATTACCCCAAATGGGGACTAGCTTATAGCAGGTATGTTGGCACTTACAGTAGACACGTTGAATTAGTCTTAAGCTTGGCTCCATTTTATGTTACAATTTTTGTTGTTTTCATCATTTTTATGTGCATGAATTCATATTTTCTAGTTGTATTTTATTTAGCATTGTGAGCCATGTTAATTTATACTTGGAACAAAAGAAAAAAGGAGCAGAATGCTAGTTAATACCAAATTTACCAAATATAAGAGTATCCTGTAGTTCTGACCACTCAATACATTCTGTTTTGTTGCCATTCAATACAATAATTATGCCTGACAAACACAAATCCCAACACATCTCTGTGTAATGACTGTGACATTAAAGTTAATATAATAGGAATCTTAAAAAGACTTTGCTTGTTTGTTTACTTTTTTAGTAATCTCTACACTCAAAATGGGGCTCAAACTCAAGACCCCAAGATCAAAAGTCACATGCTCTTCTGACTGAACCAGCCAGGCACCACAAGACTTTATTTTTTTTAAGATTTTATTTATTTATTTGACAGAGAGACAGCCAGCAAGAGAGGGAACACAAGCAGGGGGAGTGGGAGAGGAAGAAGCAGGCTCCCAGCGGAGGAGCCCGATGTGGGACTGATCCCGGAATGCCGGGATCATGCCCTGAGCAGAAGGACTGTGCTACCCAAGCACCCCAAGACTTTGTTTTTAAAGAGCAGTTTCAGATTTACAACACAACTTAGAGGAAGGTAGAGATTTCTCTTAAACCCTTCACCCCTACACATGCATGTCTTCCCCTATAAGCAATATTACTCACCAGAATGGTACTTTTTTTTAAACTAAAGATAAACATAATTTGACATATGATCACGCAAAATCCATCATTTACATTAGGGTCAACTCTTGGTGTTGTGGGTTTAAACAAATATTTAATGACCTATCCATCATTATGATATTCCAAGTATTTTCATGGCTCTAAAAATCCTCTGTGCTCTGTCTATTCATCTCTTCCTCAATCGCCATCACTGGCACTAATCTTTTTATGTCTCCGTCATTTTTTCCCCCCAGAATGTTAAGTAGTTGGAATCATACAGTATGTTTCTTTTCAGATTGGCTTCTTTCACTTGGTAATATATATTTAAGATTCCTCCATGCATTTTCATTGCTTAATCACCCATTTTTTTTTAGTGCTGAATAATATTCCATTGTCTGGATATATCACAGTTTATTTATATATTCACCTCCTGAATGATATCTTGATTGTGTCCAACATTTGGCAATTATGAATATTTCTGCTATAAATATCCATGTGCAGGTTTTTTGTAGACATAAATTTTTAATTCCTTTAGATAAATACCAAGATGTGCAATTCTTGGATCATATTGGTAAGAGTATGTTTAGTTTCGTAAGAAACCACCAAACTGTCTTTCAAAGTGGCTGTAAAATTTTGTATTCCTACCAGCAAAAAATGAGTGTTCTCCAGCATTCGGTATTTTCAGTTCTGGATTTTCGCCATTCTAATAGGTGTGTACCAGTATCTCATTTTAATTTTCATTTCCTGATGACAAGTGATGTGTTCCATCTTTTCATATGATTATTTGACATCTGTGTATCTTCTTTAGTGAAGTGCCTGTTAAGGTCTTTGGCTCATCTTTAAATGAGGTCATTTGTCGTCTTATGTTGAGTTTTAAGAGCTCTTTGTATATTTTGGATAATAGTCCTGTATCAGATGTGTCTTTTGCAAATATTTTCCCCCAGTCTGCGGCTTGTCTTCTAGTTCCCTTAATATTGTCTTTCACAGAACACATTATGGGAATTTTAAAATTAAACTATTTCAAAAAATAAAACATTTTTAAGGAGCTAATATTATGCTTAAATAAAATTTAAATACCAACTCTATGAGATGATGCTCACATAGCAACAACTGGCATAATCATGAGGCATGAATTTTCCTGTGCTTGGTGCAGCAACCTAGTATGATACTTCTAGGATATTTCCAAATAGTTTAGTTCTTACGAAATGTTTCTTTGAGTGTGTAGTCCTTCATCAAGCATAAATGAAATGTAACTCAGTGTATTGAACTTAAAATCAGTAGATACATGAATAAAAATTGCCTGCTTATTAGCAGTGTGACCTTGCTAAAGATGCTTATCTGCTTCTGAGTTTCCATTTACAAAGAAGACAGGAAGAATATCCACTTCACATTTTTGTTGAGAGAATTATTGAGATAAGCTATACAAAAGAGCCTGAACAGACCCTGGTAATAATCAGTTGTTAGTGCTTTTCTCTGACAGTTAACTAACCTTCTTTATTACTCCAAAAAAACAGACATCTAGAAAATGTTGTTCAAACCTTAATAGCTATTCAGTAGTCCTTAATTACTGATGTCTTAGTGTTGGAAATCTACATTATTTATTTTCCACTCAGAAATAATGCTAAATGTACACTTTCTCAAGGACCTGGCAGCCATTCCTTTGAAATGCAATTGTCAAGACAAAAAGTCTCCCTAATTCCCAGTGTCTATAGGAGGATAAGAGACTAACTTCAATAAGCACAAGTTAATAAACTCACAGGGCTAAAGAAGAACAGAATATGCGATCTAAAAGTATGCCACTTCAGTATATTGATGATTTTGAAATGAAGTTACTTAAGAAACAGCTGATGTAAGAAGGCCACTCTAGCTCTCCTTCCTCCCCCTGCAGGCAGGAAACCAATTTCCCATGTAAAAAGCACCCTCTCTCTACCAGGAGGGTGGAAGTCATCCTTACCACCAGAAATAGGGAATTTAGGGCCAAGAAGACTGTATAGACAAACCTTGTTACTTCTTCATTAATCACTACCTCAAGCCCAAACCCATTTATCTTGCTAATTCTTCACAAATTCATTGCTTCCTTGTCTAAAAGGTATAAAAGCTACTTACTTTGTCCACTTCCTGTATGGATAAAATTAAATTTTATTTTCTCCTGTTATTCTGTGTTATGCCAATTTAATTATTAGACAAGCCAAAGAATATGGAAGGAAAGAAAGGAAAAATTTTTCTACCCTTACCTGCCCTAATCACATTGACCAACCTCTCCCTTAATGTCCTCCACTTTTCCAGATCTTAAAAACTCAAATCAAAAAATGGGCAGAAGATATGAACAGACACTTTTCCAATGAAGACATACAAATGGCTACCAGACACATGAGAAAATGTTCAAAATCATTAGCCATCAGGGAAATTCAAATCAAAACCACATTGTGATACCACCTTACACCAGTTAGAATGGCAAAAATTGACAAGGCAGGAAACAACAAATGTTGGAGAGGATGTGGAGAAAGGGGATCCCTCTTACACTGTTGGTGGGAATGCAAGTTGGTACAGCCACTCTGGAAAACAGTGTAGAGGTCCCTCAAAAAGTTAAAAATTGAGCTACCCTATGACCCAGCCATTGCACTACTGGGTATTTACCCCAAAGATACAGATGTAGTGAAGAGAAGGGCCATATGCACCCCAATGTTCATAGCAGCATTGTCCACAATAGCTAAACTGTGGAACGAGATGAGATGCCCTTCAAGAGATGACTGGATTAAGAAGTTGTGGTCCATATATACTATGTAATATTACTCAGCCATCAAAAAGAATGATTACTCAACATTTGCAGCAACATGGATGGGACTGGAGGAGACTATGCTAAGTGAAATAAGTCAAGCAGAGAAAGGCAATTATCATACAGTTTCACTCATTTATGGAACATAAGAAATAGGAAGATTGGTAGGAGAAGGAAGGGAAGAATGAAGGGGAGGTAAACAGAAGGGGGAGTGAAGCATGAGAGACTATGGACTCTGGGGAAAAAACTGAGGGCTTCAGAGGGGAGGTGGGTGGGGGATTGGGATAGGCTGGTGATGGGTATTAAGGAGGGCACATGTTGCATGGTGCACTGGGTGTTATATGCAAATAATGGATCATGGAGCATTACATCAAAAACTAAAGATACACTGTATGGTGACTAACATAACATAGTAAAAAATTATTATAAAATAAAACAACTCTGTCACTTTCTGTTGTAAGGAAGTTAACTTTAACCTCTCTCCCCTTGACCCCTTGACCCTCTCTCCCCTTGCAAGCCTTGACCCCAATTACAATAGTCTTGAAAAAAGTGTTCATTTCATGTTTAACTTCAACAGGTGAAGTTTTTCTTTGACACTTACCATCTTGTTTGAAGGCATCTGAGGAATGATAAAGATTGATGGGGGAATAATAATGTTGAGCTGCTCCTCCCCAACTTGGTGAAGAAACACTCAGTGTTCCTAATAAAGGATTGCTGTATCGCGGTCTGGTCTTTGAACCAAAGAGGGATGAAGATGAACTCTTTTTAATTCTTAGCAAAGCAGCATATGAAGTAGGGAAATTAGGAAGAGCTCCAGAATATTCTGTAAATGAAAATAATAATAAAAAGTGAATTCCAAGTAGACTTTTACTTTTCCTGTGAAAATTATTTTTTCTGAAGACACTGTTAACTTCCCTTGGAGCTGCAACCAAATGCAAACTACAGAGATAGTGGCAAAATAAAATAATATAAAATAAAACATTACTTTTATATTTTAAAAATACTTTCTTTTTTTATAATAATTTTTTATTATATTACCTTAGTCACCATACAGTACATCCCTAGTTTTTGATGTAAAGTTCCATGATTCATTACTTGCGTATAATACCCAGGGCACCATGCAATACGTGCCCTCCTTAATACCCATCTCAGCCTATCCCATTCCCTCCCCCCCTCCCCTCTGAAGCCCTTAGTTTGTTGCACTACTGGGTATTTACCCCAAAGATACAGACGTAGTGAAGAGGAGGGCCATATGCACCCCAATGTTCATAGCAGCATTGTCCACAAAAAGCTAAATCATGGAAGATGAGATGCCCTTCAACAGATGACTGGATTAAGAAGATGTGGTCCATATATACAATGAAATATTACTCAGCCATAAAAAAGAATGATTTCACAACATTTGCAGCAACATGGATGGGACTGGAGGAGATAATGCTAAGCGAAATAAGTCAAGCAAAGAAAGACAATTATCATATGGTTTCTCTTATCTATGGAAGGTAAGAGCTAGGAAGATCAGTAGGAGAAGAAAGGGAAGAAGAAAGGTGGGTAAACAGAAGGGGGAATGAACCTGGGAAATAAAAATACTTTCTGGAAATTCTGCTAGTTTCAATGTTGGGTTTCTGCAAGAGAGAGAAAAAGAGAAAAGTCATGAAAGAAGAAAGGAAAGAGGAGAAAAAGAAAGGAAAGGAAAAGAAGGAAGGAAGAAGAAAAAAAGAGAAAAAAGAAAGAAAGACATCCAAAAACTCAAGTCTTTATTTCCTTTGCCAGGAATATTTGGGAATTAACTTCTTTTTTTGTTTGCCTTCTTATTAAAATATCCATTCACATACATTAGATCAGTTTCTTGTTTATTATTAAAAATAGGAAAAAGGGAAAAAAATATTCACATTCTCAGTTATATCCTTTAACTATAGATTGAATCTTCATGACTAAAATTTATCACTTAGTAAGAAATGTATCTAATGCAACATGTTATCTTGACTAGACTGTAAGTTATGCCCCATGTTCTTGAAAAGCAGTTAAATTCATAATGGAAAATAAACAATTTTGGACAAAACCTGTTTTGTAGATTTTGTTATATAATTTATATAACTTGATTTTAATTATTAAGTAGGGACACTGTTACAAAATTCCTACATTATTTGATTATTAAGAAATTTCTTGACCACATTTTGCTTTAATTCCCAAGGCTTTTCATTAGAAAAGATATATATATATATAGTGCCTGAAGGAGATTATATTAACTCTTTTATGTGTCCAGGAGTCAGGTTAGTGCGTAGATCAAATGTTTAAAAGTACAAACTAATTATTATGAAATCTAAAGAACAACTAGGAATTGGAATTTTTTTCTATGTCAAATCTCAATTGAATTTGACAATTTCCTGATGTTGGAAATATTTTTAAAAATCACACATTTTTGTTGAGGGTATCTGACATTTGAATTTAATGGATGTTAATTTAACAAAAAAATTATTTATCATTGTGAATAAGCTTTCTCATATTGAAAATTATTTAGAATCATTGTACTGCCTCAGATATTTTTGAATGCAAGAAGCATTTCTGTGATTTGAAAATAGCACTTTAGTAGGTGTTAAACATTGAATTAAGGGTAACATTTTCTGTTTTGTGAAACTGTAATATGATTTCTCTGAAACTTGAAAAAGTATGTTTTTAGATGTTCAATTTAGATGTTCTCCACATTTAAATTGAGTATGATATGTATAATCCAAGCCTATCAGGAGCTGTTAAGAGATTCATGTCCTTTAGTCCTTGTATTCAACTACAAGTATGGTGAAGGTGGATCAATTTTAACTGAAAATAGCTAACCTCTCCTGGGCAAACTATATGAGAATAGATTATGGGTAGACATAAAATCTCCATTAAAACCTGGAATTAAATGCAAGTTTTGGCACCTAGAGGTGTAAGGAATTGAAAAGAGAATGAGTTTTCCTTTAAAGTAATTTGTAGTTGTGTTCTCTGAACCTATTCATTTCTTAGTGTAGTCTGTTGCTTTGTGTTTTAGCTGCTCGTCCTGCTCATATAAAAAGAAAAGAAAAAAAGAGCTGTACCATGCTAGTGTAAAAATTAAAATGGAGTATGAGAATGTGGTTTATAGTTTTTAAACCTAGAGAAGGATAATCAGTGGAAAACTAGAAGGGCCATAATAAGACTCAAAAAAGCCAGGATTATCATTGAGGTTGTGTTTCATATATGTATATATGATTATTATATATACTACTTGCTAATATATATTAACAAAATACATACTAAGTGCTACAGTAATTGGCTTATAGCACTCTGTACAAACAGAGATGAGCCAAATGCTAATTTGGCTATGTGCTCCACACCAGGGCTTCATTTGTTATGTAAACAGTTGCATCTGTTGCAGGGGAGATTTCTTTTTTTCTTTTCTTCTTTTTTTATTATATTATGTTAGTCAATATACAGTACATCCTTGGTTTCTGATGTAAAGTTCGATGATTCATTAGTTGTGTATAACACCCAGTGCACCATGCAATACGTGCCCTCCTTACTAACCATCACCAGTCTATCCCATTCTCCCACCCCCCTCCCATTTGAAGCCCTCAGTTTCTTTCTCAGAGTCCATAGTCTCTCATGCTTGATTCCCCCTTCTGATTACCCCCCATTTCTTTATCCCTTTCTTCCCCTACCAATCATCCTAGTTCTTATGTTTCATAGATGAGAGAAATCATATGATAATTGCCTTTCTCTGCTTGACTTATTTCACTTAGCATTATCTCCTCCAGTGCCGTCCATGTTGCAGCAAATGTTGAGAACTCGTTCTTTCTGATAGCTGAGTAATATTCCATTGTATATATGGACCACAACTTCTTAATCCAGTCATCTGTTGAAGGGCATCTTGGTTCCTTTAACGATTTAGCTTTGTGGACAATGCTGCTATGAATATTGGGGTGCATATGGCCCTTCTCTTCACCACGTCTGTATCTTTGGGGTAAATACCCAGTAGTGCAATGACTGAGTCATAGGGTAGCTCCATTTATAACTTTTTAAGGGACCTCCACACTGTTTTCCAGAGTGGCTGTACCAACTTGCATTCCCACCAACAATGTAGGAGGGATCCCCTTTCCACACATCCTCTCCAGCAATTGTTGTTTCTTGCCTTGTCAATTTTCGTCCTTCTAACTGGCGTAAGTTGGTATCTTAGTGTGGTTTTGATTTGAATTTCCCTGATGGCTAATGATTTTGAACATTTTTTCATGTGTCTGTTAGCCATTTGTATGTCTTCATTGGAAAAGTGTCTGTTCATATCTTCTGCCCATTTTATGATTTCTTTGTTTCTCACGTATTGAGTTTGAGAAGTTCTTTGTAGATCTTGGATAGCAGTCTTTATCTGTAGCATCATTTGCAAATATATTCTCCCATTCCGTGGGCTGCCTCTTAGTTTTTTTGACTGTTTCCTTGCCTGTGCAGAAGCTTTTTATCTTGATTAAGTCCCACAAGTTCATATTGTATTTTGTTTCTCTTGCCTTTGGAGATGTGTCATGAAAAATGCTGCTTTGGCCAATGTAGAGGTTGCTGTCTATGTTTTCCTCTAGGGTTTTGATGGATTCCTGTCTCACATCGAGGTCTTTCATCCCTTTGGAGTTTATCTTTGTGTATAGTGTGAGAGAGTGGTCAAGTTTCATTCTTTGCATGTAGCTGTCCAATTTTCCCAGCACCATTTATTGAAGAGACTGTATTTTTTCCACCGGATATTTTTTCCTGCTTTATCAAAGATTAGTTGCCCAAAGAGCCAAGGGTCCATTTCTGGGTTCTCTATTCTGTTTCATTGATCTAAGTGTCTGTTTTTGTGCCAGTACCATGCTGTCTTCGTGATAGCAGCTTTGTAGTACAGCTCGAAATCCGGCATTGTGATGTCCCCAACTTTGTTTTTCCTTTGCAACAGTTCCTTGGCGATTCGGGGCCTTTTCTGGTTCCATACAAATTTAAGGACTATTTGTTCCAGCTCTTTGAAAAATGTCATCGGTGTTTTGATCAGGATAGCATTGAAAGTGTAGATTGCTCTGGGTAGCATGGACATTTTAACTATGTTAAGTCTTCCAATCCAGGAGAATGGAATATTTTTCCATCTTTTTGTTTCTTCCTCAATGTCTTTCAAGAGTGATTTATAGTTTCTAGAATATAGGTCCTTTACGTCTCTGGTTAAGTTAATTCCAAGGTAACGTATGGTTTTTGGTGCTATTGTAAATGGGATGGATTCCCTAATTTCTCTTTGCTGATTTGGATAGCTTTTATCCCTTTTTGTTGTCTGATTGCTGTTGCAAGGAATTCTAGTGCTATGTTGAATAATAGTGGCGAGAGTGGGCATCCTTGTCGTGTTCCTGATCTTAAGGGAAAGGCTTCCAGCTTTTCCCCATTGAGAATAATATTTGCAGTAGGCTTTTCATAGATGGCTTTTATGAGATTGAGGAATGTACCCTCTATCCCTACACTCTGAAGGGTTTTAATCAGGAAAGGATGCTGTATTTTGTCAAATGCTTTTTCTTCATCTGTTGAGAGAATCATATGATTTCTGAATTTTTGTTTCTGGATAAAATATAAGACACTGATAGATTTGCGAATGTTGAATCACCGTTGTATCCCAGGGATGAATCCCACTTGGTCATGTTGGATAATCGTTTTAAGGTACATTTGGATTCTATTAGGCAGGATCTTGTTGGGGATTTTGGCGTCCATATTCATTAGGGAAATCGGTCTGTAATTCTCCTTTTTGATGAGGTCTTTGCCTGGTTTGAGGATCAAGGTAATATTGGCCTCATAGAATGAGTTTGGTAGCTTTCCTTCTGTTTGTATTTTTTGAAATAGCTTTAGGAGAATAGGTATTATTTCTTCTTTGAATGTTTGGTAGAATTCCCCAGGAAAACTATCCGGGCCTGGAGTTTTCTTATTTGAAGGTTGTTTATCACTGACTCAATCTCTTCATAATTAATTGGCCTGTTTAAAAAAATCAATTTCTTCCTGTTTCAATCTTGATAGTTTATAGGTTTCCAGGAAGGCCTCCATCTCTTCCAGATTGCTTAATTTATTGGCATAAAGCTGTTGATAAAAGTTTCTAATAATCCTTCCAATTTCATTGATGTTGGTTGTATCTTCTCCTTTTTCATTAATAATTTTATTAATTTGGGTCCTTTCTCTATTCTTTTGGATAAGTCTTGCCAGTGGTCTGTCAATTTTATTCATTCTCTCAAAGAATCAGCTTCTAGTTCTGTCGATCTGCTCTACTGTAGTCCTGATTTCTAATTCATTGATATCTGCTCTAATCTTGGTCAACTGCTTTTTTGTGTGTGGATTAGGCCTTTCCTCTGTTGCTGTTCTAGCTTCTTGAGGTGAGAATATAAAAACTGCATTTTAGATTTTTCTATTCTTTTGAGTGAGGCTTGGATGGCTATGTATTTCCCCCTTAGGACTGCCTTTGCATTATCCCATAGGATTTGGACCATTGTGTTTTCATTCTCGTTGGTCTCCATAAATTGATTAAATTGATTTTTGATTGCCTGGTTAACCGAATCATTCCTGAGCAAGATGGTTGTTAGTCTGCAAGTGTTTGAGTTTCTTCCAAGTTTTTCCTTGAGGTTGAGCTTCAATTTCAAAGCTTTATGGTCTGAGAATATGCAGGGAATAATTTCAAACTTTTGGTATTGGTTGAGACCTGTTTTGTGTCCCAGAACATGGTGTATTCTTGAGAATGTTCCATGGACATTAGAACAGAATGAGTGTTCTTTGGTTTTGGGGTGTAGTGTTCTATATATATCTATGAGGTCCAACTCATCGAGTATGGCATTCAAAGCCCTTGTTTCCTTGTCGATTTTTTGCATGGGTGTTCTGTCTATTTCTGATAGTGGAGTGTTGAGGTATCCTACTATTAGTGTATTTTTATCTATATGTCTCTTTATTGTGGTTAAGAGTTGGCTTGTGTATCTTGCTGCTCCCCTGTTGGGGGCATATATATTTATAATTGTCATATCCACTGGTTGAATACACCCTTTAAGAATAATATAGTGCACTTCTGTGCCTCTAACTATAGTTTTTAGTTTAAAATCCAGTCTGTCTGATATGAGAATTGCTACCCCAGCTTTCTTTTGAGGTCCATTGGCATGAAAGATGGTATTCCATCCCTTTACTTTCAGTCTGAATGTATCTTTAGGTTCAAAATGAGTCTCTGGTAGACAGCGAATGGATGGGTCATGTCTTTTTATCCTACCTGCAACCCTGTGGGGTTTTATGGGAGCATTTAGGCCATTTACATTGAGAGATATGATTTTAGTGATGCCATGTTGCCAGTAAAGTCTTTGTTTCTATCGGTTGTGACTTTCTGTTCTGTATCACTCTTGGGGCCTTTTTACCTTTATAGAACCCCCCTTAGGATCTCGTGTAGGGCTAGTTTCACGGTTACGAAATTGGTCAATGACTGGCGATTCTGGAAGGTCTTTATTTCTCCATCAATTCTGAATGACAGCCTTGCTGGATAAAGGATCCTTGGCTGCATGTTTTTCTCTGAAAGAGCTTTAAAAATGCCCCCCCAACCCTTTCTCTCATTCCAGGTCTGTGTAGACAGGTCTGACGTAATTCTGATACCTTTGCCTTGGTATGTGAGAAATTTCTTTGCCCTGGCCGCTTTGAATACTGTATCCTTGGATCTAATATTTGCGAAATGCACTATGATGTGACGTGGTTTAGGTTTGTCATGGTTGAGCTTGGGATGGGTTCTCTCTGCCTCTTGGACACAAATGTTTGTTTTCCTTGCTAGATTAGGGAAGTTTTCAGCTACAATTTTTGCTTTTCTCCACCCCCTCGATGCTGATGATTCTGACATTGGAACGTTTCACTGAGTCAGTAATCTCCGGTAACCTACATTCTTGCGCGTGGAGTTTTTTAAGTGCAGTTTCTATTTTAGCTTTCTTTTCTACTAACCCATCCTCCAATTCACTGATACATTCTTCTGCCTCATTCACCCTGGCCATCAGAGCCTCTAGTTTTGACTGCATTTGGCTCATAGAATTTTTAATTTCTGCCAGATTCGCTCTCATTTCCGCCCTTAGAGCTTCTATATTCTCATTAACATGTTTGTTAATACTTTTTTCAAATCTACACATCATCTTGACCATAGTTACTCTGAATTCCATTTCTGATAATTTGGTTATATCCATATCCATTAGTTCTGTGGCAGAGGCCACAGACTCATTGTCTTTTCTTTGCTGGGGGGGATTTCTCCTTTTCGTCATTCTGATGAGGAGAGGTTGTGGGGTTGTCCATCACCCAAATTATTGACCAGGACCCAGGCCGTGCCCCTTGTTTTATAGGGATCTTAGGGATGTGGGCTTCTTGATTTTTCAGCCTGCCTTCTGGGGGAGGGGCCTGCCGTGCTGATACTCAGGCAACCCTGTTTGGGTAGTTTCTTCCTGTTCCCTGTGAAGGGGGATGGGGATAGGCAGACTGTGAGCAGGTATTTCCAGACTTTTGTTCTCTGGCGGCTTTCCCTGGCAGCTTTCCCTGGCGGTTTGCTGTGCCTCTTCTGAGAGTCAGAGCAGCAGTGTCGGAATCTCAGCCTCTGTCGCAGAACAGAGGGATCGCAGCCCATTCTCCACTGATGTTCTGGCCACTTTGACTCTGTTTCTGTTGGTGCTGCTCAACCCTGCAGTGTCTCGGGATATGCGCCCTACACCCGGCGTCCCAGCCCTCACTTCCAGGGCTGGAGCATCTCTGTCTTTTGTGTTTCTAACCCTGCCAGCCACCAGCCGCCCCCGCGCACTCCTGGAGCTCCCGGTCTCAGTCTGGTTCCAGTGATCACACTGGAGCTCCGTTTCAGTCTGGTGGTGTGCATTCCCTGGCTCGTGGTCTCAGTCTGCTCTCTAGTGGGTGCCGGTCTGTGAGTCCACCCGTTCCCCCGTGGAGGTGGCTACTGCGTCCTGGCGCCCGAACACGGCGGCTCCCTCCCTCTTCCGTTTATCTTCCAATATCTGTGCGTGGTCTCATGGCTCCCCGCTTTGTACCTCAATACTCAGTGCTGGAGATGTTCATTTGTAGAGATCCACATGTATCTTCCTGCATCTCAGGCTGATTCCATGGATGTTCAGGCTGTTCTGATACCTATCAAACTCAACTCAGGGACTGGCTGAAAAAGGGGTTCCCTACTCCTCTGCCATCTTAACTCCCTCTCTCTCTTAACTCCCTCTCTCTTTGCATGGGAGATTTCTTTTTCATCAATTAAAGTGAACCCAAAGCTGTTATTAGAAATCTGACAATTTATTCATTCATTCATGTATTCGGCAAACAGTTAATGAGAGCTCAGTAGGGGCTAAATGTTAGGGATACAAAGGTGAACAAGATATTTATTGCACCAGGCATCAAGGAGCTTGTGCTATAATGAGGAAGAAAGGCAACTCTACCAGAATTTTAAGCCAATGTGAAAGAAGGTAAATTCAAGGAGTTAAGGGCTCCCTCTAATGGGTTGGGAATCTTCTCATCTAGTCTAGGGCCATCAGAAAATGCTTCCCAGATGAATTTTATCTAATCTGAGTCCTGAAAGACCATTAGTGATTAGTTCAGCAAAGCTCTGAGTAGGGAAGGAAAGATTCACTAAAAAGGCAAGAAAATATATGAATACCTGGAAAGGAAAGGCAGCAGGGTGTGCTTGGTAGATTAAAATAATCAGGAGCTCAGAGTGTGAGGGAGAGAAGTAAGGCTGGATTAGGTAAGCTGGGGCTGATGAAGAAATGCCTCCTATGCCATTCTAAAATGGCAGGACTCTGAAAGGAAAGCAATATAAATTTTAGAAAGATCCCTCCGGCTGCAGTGTCATTTGGAACAAGACAAAAGAAAAAAATAAAGACATATCAAGAGCCTAAAGCTTTTATAAAGGCAAAGATTAGTCAGGAATCAAGAGGATATAATGTGTATGGGAATAAAATCATTAGGATTACTGATTTATTAAATTAGAGGCAAGGAATGGAAAATAAGAATTTGGGGATACTCTGTGCTACTAGACGATGGACAAAGATATAGGAAAAGGCATTTGCATGAGGTGAAAGCTCATGAATTCAGTTTGGGGGAAGTGGAGAGCTGGAAGTACTTCTCAGGGCATTAATTTTGATTAGAAAATTTTGTAAACATAAGGGAGGTACAGGCAAATGAGAGATTATTAAATGGTAATAAAAAAGATGGTTATTAAACTATAAGAATAGATGAGCTTCGCAAGGAAATACATAAAATGAGGAATAGAGTGTTGAAAATGGAACCCTGAGAAGCACCAGCATTTAAGAGAATAGCATAGGTAGTGAAACCTGAAAGGGAAGAGGAAAAGCAGGAAAGTGTGAAGTTACTAAAAAGAAGGGAAGAGTCTTTCAATGCTGATGAGAGAGCAGTTAACACTGTTGAAGATAGTATGGAAAGGCTGGCCCTGAAGAGAAGGGGTGTCCCATAGCAGCAAAGCTGCCTTACTGCTCCACATAAAATCCCCAGTGAATGTGAAAGTGTGGTCAGATCCAGGAGGTGAAGAGGACTTTCCAAGCTCTGGAAAAGAGTCTGGAATCCTTGCAGTGCCAATTCCATTGCATTGGACATATAGACTCTGGCCTCTGCCTGTGACATCTAATAGTCTCCTGGTCTGAGTGTAAATGATTATCAATTCAGTGAGGTCTCCTTCTCTTGGGGGCATTTCCAACTCTTCTACCTGGTTCCTTCCTAGCTGTCAAGCCTCCTTTTCTGACATCTCTAATTTCTCCACTCTTTACTCCCAGTTCTGGGGACCCTCAGCTCTGGAAAGTAGACACATTACTGTAAATAAGTGGGAAAGTGAGGTTTCCATCCTAAAACTTTATTTAACCCACAACTTTGGGAGACTGAATTCATTTAACACATACAGGGTTCAGTTGAGGGTGAAAAATACTGCATCACCTTCCTAAATTTAAATTCAGGTGTTTGCATTTCTGTCCATCTCATCTTATTGCTCACCTCTTTCTAAGATCTTAACCTCTTCAAGATTTACAAGCTACTGATTTTAATACCCTTTCACCTCCCTACAGTCCTCTCATTTCCTCAATCACCTCCCTATACAGTTTAGAGCTTGTGGTTCACTACTTTAGTTACTTCCTTCAATGTTCCTTCACTCACACTGGCCCTTACCCTCTCTTGTTTTCACAGACTGAACTCCCTGTCTACTTTAAACCCAACTGTCAACATGCTGTGTTCCTGAGTGCAGCTGGAAAAAAACAGAAAATTTAGAAAGAAAAAGTGTTTCTAAAAATCTCCATTTCTCCTTCAGCACCAATTTTTTGTCTCCTTATTAGATTATTCCCATAACCATGCAAAAACTGATCTAACCTTTTAAAAAAAACTATCTGAACTTACCACTCCTCCCACTGATTTTCCTTTACAGCAGACTTCTTGAAAAGTGCTATCAGTGGTCTCTGTGCTCAATTCCTCTCCTGCCATTCTCCCTTGAGCCTACTGCAAACAATTTTGCTGATAATATTCCACAATAATGACTCTCTTCCAGGTGAACAATGACTAGGTTATTGCTATATCTAAAGATCAGTTTTCACCTATGAACAATATTCAACATGGTTAACCATTCTTTTTTTTCTTTAAATATTTTCCTCATGTGATTCCAGTACACTACAATCTCCTGTTTTTATTCTTATTTCACTAGCTACTCCTTATCTCCTTAGCTAGTTCTTCTTTGTCTTCTCAGCTTCTAAATGTTTGTATAAAAAAATATCTTCTCCATTTAAATGGAGTCATGATGGTGATAAAGTATAAAAGAGTCCCTCCCCCTTTCTTTTCAAGTTTCCTTTCAAGTCACTCTGGGTTTTTAATTTTTTTCTCCTTTTTATTATATGTATCATAGTTCTTAGTTTTATAAATTTTTAGAATAATTTTGTTTATTTAACGTTCTTCTACTAAATTTACCAGTTCGTAATCCTCTACCAATACTCCCAGACTGTAAATTCCATGAAGGCAGGAACGATCTGTGGTTTACTTACAACTACGTTAATGAACTTATTCATGAACACTGGCTCCATCCCAGACAAATTTCACCTTATTTTGGTCTCAGTTACGTGGGACCGGCTCTAAGTCTTTCATATTTCAATGTTTTCCAATGCTCATTCTAACTTCTAACTTGTAGTCAACTGCTCTTTACTCTCTCTCTTGTGCTTCTATCTCAGCTCCTAAACATTTCCTGACCTCTGTCACTGAAAGGCATCTTCTGAGATAAATAACTTGGTAAATCCTATACAAGATTCAGAACCTGTTTTTAGTCATCAGTTTAAGAACTGTCATTTAAGAAATAGGAACACAAAAAAAAGAAGAAAGAAAGAAAGAAAGAAAGAAAGAAAGAAAGAAAGAAAGAAAGAAAGAAAAAAGAAATAATAGTATAGGTTAGGCCCCAGATTCAAAGAGGCTCAATGAAAAATAAATGCTAAGTGACACACTGTTGGGCTCTGGACTGGTTTCTTACTACACATAACCCCTAGGTTTCTTTCAGCAAACTTAAACATCATTTTTGCCCTAATTCACTCCTTTCTCATTCAGCATTCACTGATTTTTTTCAACAACTCTTTTTTTTTAAGATTTTTTATTTATTTATTTGACGAAGAGACACAGCAAGAGAGGGAACACAAGCAGGGGGAGTGGGAAAGGGAGAAGTAGGCTTCCCACTGAACAGGGAGCCTGATGTGGGGCTCAATCTTAGGACCTTGGGATCATGACCTGAGCCAAAGGCAGACGCTTAAGGACTGAGCCACTCAGGTGCCCCTCAACAACTCTTCATTGAAATTCTATGTGTTAGGAACTAAGTATACAGTTGTGAGTAAATATGAGCACTGGTAGAAGATTGTAAATTGGTAAAATATTAGCAGAAGAACATTAAATAAAATTATTCTAAAACTACCTAAAAATAAGAACTATGATACATGTAATGAAGAAAAAGGGGGAAAAAAAGGAAAAAAAAATAGTGCTTTGAGAGGATACTTGCCAACATCTAACTTTTTTACTTTGTTGCCATCCTGACTCAGTTCCTGGCAATGAGCACTTTTCTCTTGACTTTGGGGTATACATCCTCCTACACCTTGGCTACTCATTTTATTGATTGAGAATTTTGAATGAGAGTGCTTTGTCAGTAAACCTGTTTGCAAAATAGGCTCCAAAGTTAGATTGCCTGAATTTAAATATGAACTCTACCTCATAGCAGATCTGTGGCCTTGGACAAAATATGAATAGCTCTATGCCTCAGTTTCCTTGCCTTTAGAATGGAGATAACAATAGTTCTTCCCTCATAGGTTGTTGTAAAGATCAAATAAAGTAACACACATAAAGCACTTAGAAATTTGCCTGGTTCATAGTAAGAACTCAATAAATGATAACTATATCATTTTTTATTATTATCTGCACTTATTACCCCTGGTGAACATAACTGAATATCTGGATAATGCCTTCCAGATTTGATTGGGTTACAAAATGAAAATATAAATACCAACTTTTTAAAAAGATTTTATTTATTTATTTGACACAGAGAGAGAGCACAAGTAAGCAGAGCAGCAGGCAGAGGGAGAGGGAGAAGTAGGCTCCTGGCTGAGCAAGGAGCCTGATGTGGGGCTCGATCCCAGGACCGTGGAATCATGACCTGAGCCAAAGGCAGATGCTTAACCTATTGAGCCATCCAGGTGCCTCAAGTACCAAATTTTAATACTCATTTTACTTTGAGGAATTAAAAGAGTGGAAAATGGAAGAGGGGTAGTCACAATTTTATTTTCCTGATAGGTATATTCTCATGAGTAGATTCTTAAGAAAAAAATTTGACCACTAATGGAAATTATGAATCTATAGAAAACTCGTTGCCTATATATTATTGTGTTTCTATTGGCTAAAGCAAGACCTACTCATTTTTTCTCCATCATCCTGTTCAGGGTTTGGAAGGAAAAGTGACTCAGAATTCTTTGTTAGAGAAATCTTCATCAGTTGCTCAAACTTTTAATGAATATCTATGCTAAAGATGTCAGCAGAATCTAGTTATATGTTAATCATTTTTTTCTTCTATTTTCTCACTGCTCATAGATCAGACCTTAGGGAATGTGCATTAAGTTATTTCTAAAGTGGTCTAGAGATTTGGTGATAAAACTCAATTAACCTGGTGCTCTCTCACCATGAAATTCCAGCTGGAAGTTGGGTAGGAGTAAATATTAATGCTTTCATTAAATATTTCCTAATCAAATGACCCTGGGACCACTGAACCTATATTATTTAATAAAATTGTAGTCTATTAAGTCAGAATGACATTGCCACCACTTGCAGTCTTGGAACTAATAATATTACTTTTCCATTTACCTAAAAGGTCACTTTATAGATATCGTTGCCATTGAATGTAAATAATATTCATGAGATAATGGATTAGAATTAGTAGAACTAGAATTTTTATGGCAATATTTATAAATAAGTAGGATAAAAAATGTCAATGTGATAGAGGATACATTTTAAAATATATAATCCCTTACCATATTTAAAATTTCCTAAATTTTCTGATACCAAGTCAACTTCAGAATTGCATCTCTGTCCCTAAGTGTGAAAAACATGCTTACAATGAACTTCAAAGCTTGTAAAATTTGATGAGAAAACTAGAACATCACTATTGTATTCTGTATTTAAATGCTTTTCTGTCATTTCCCCCACACAGTGGTATTAATTTTTATAGCCAAATAAGTCTAAGCAACACCAAAAATTCATGAAATGACAAGTTTTTATATAAATTAAATTCTAGTTTGATTTTAGATATTTATTTAAGCTCATATAACAAATATAAATAAATTATAAAATCAAATGATATGTGACGCTCTGAATAATATTAATGCTTAATCATGGACTCATAAATCAGTGGAGCAAATAGTGACACTGTATATTGATGACACAGTGTACAGAAAAAGCAGAAGTCATACAATATCGAAGCCTGCAGTGTGACTCAATTTGGCATCGAAGTCAGCATAAAGAAATTTGATATCTGACCTTTTTCAGGGTAATTGCTATGGCTGTCCTCTCTTGGATGAGAATTAATGTTAACTGTGCAACTTTAGCCTTATGAAGCTTGCAAGGATGGATGTTAACACCTCAGTGAAGTCAGTCATGTGAAGCATATTTAGAAATGGTTAATAATTTATAAATAATGTAGATCATTTCAATTTGGTAGTGTGCATCTATGGCAGAGGAGAGTTTGTAATAGCCTGAGTCAAATTTACTCTATGTTTCAGATCAGCAGTTCCTTCAAGAACTGTATTATATGTAAACTTTATAGTGTTTTAGCTGGAGAAGTGAGAAAAGAAATGCGGAAGATTAAATTCATCATTTTTAAAGCACCAAAGTCAGGCATCTAAACTGTGGTACTTCTAAGGTATAAGGGAAAAAAAATTAACAGCATTGTATTTCTAGTGTTCTTTGCCTAAGATTGAAAAATAGACATACTTATAGAGTAAAAAGAAACATAGCTCTAAATTATTTCTACCACTCCTGTTCAGATACACTATTTACATTTGAAGTCATAATGATTTAAAATTTGGAAAACTTTATCTTTTTTCAATAGTAAATATTTAGTTGTATGCACAGATACATCATGAAAGTTTCTACACCTTAATCTGGATATTATATATATTTTTATTGGATGAGAGACCGAGAGAGACAGACAGATTTTCTCACATTTTTTCTGATTCATATATTTTTTCACTATTGTTGTAAGTTTAAAAAAATCTGTGGTATTTATTTCCCAGAGTCTGGGAAACAAACTGAGGGCTTCAGAGGGGGAGAGGGTGGGGGAATGGGTTAGGCTGGTGATGGGTATTAAGGAGGACATGTATTGCATGGTGCACTGGGTCTTATATGCAAGTAATGAATCATCGAACTTTACATCAAAAACTAGGGATGTACTGTATGGTGACTAACATAATAAAAATATTATTAAAAAATAAAAAATAAAAGTACAATCAAGTACAGACAGAAAAAAATCTGTAGTATTTAGATAATACCTCTTTAAATCATCAAAAGCCTAGAATGTGACTGCATTAATTGATATTTCCTCCATAATATGCCTGTTGTTTTCTAATCACTGAGGAAATTAGTAAGGGCAGGAGCTAGTTGTGAAATATAACCAAATTAATTTAGTGATTAAAGAACTCCCTCTTGTTTTGGATAATTAAAGGTTTCAGTGAAGTTTTAAGTCTGAGATGATTATATTAGCTTTTATCTTCTTAGTCTCTGTGTGTTTAAGATAGATTAGATAGTATCTGATAATAAATGTAATAAAGCTGATATTATTTAGCAATAAATGCTATGATTTAAAAATGATTAGACAAAATGCATTCCCCTTACCCCAGTTTTAAGAAATATTCTTTGGGAAAGTTAAGCTTTCTTTATATGTAGATATAAAAAATAAACAGGTATGTTTCACTATGTCCAGTGCTTCCCATGGTGTAGTATCTATACTACAATCTATAAGTCTATGGAATGTGTATGTACTCAGTCCATTGTGGATTTGGAAATGGAATTCAAGATGGTCAATTATATTAATGGAATTTTAGATAACTAAGAATTATCTTGGTATGTGTGTGCTACATAGACATACATATTGCTACACAGGACTTAACATTCATTCAATATACAGAAAATGATCAATTATTATGTATCTTAAATGGAAAGCTAACCACAGAACTACAAAAATCAATAAAACAGAAAATATTTGCCTTTAAAAAGTTCTTAGAAACTAAGAGAATAGTGTAAACTTCAGAGAAACCATTTTATAATCATAAAATTTAAACAAACCTCAATCTGATACTGATAGCCTCTCAGATAAAAATATAGTGACAGTTTTAGAGAAATGCTCTTCACTGGGTTTAGTTCTTTTCAAATAGGGGATGTGCAGGGAGTTATTTTTACACTTGCATAGGCTAGAAGCCATGTAGCAGTAAGAGAGTACAATGCCACCCTCCCTGTTAAGAATTAATGTTTCTCTCAGGCTTGGTGGAATCCTCACTCCAATTGGGCACTATCTTAGGCAGATGTGTATCTCTGTAAGGAAGGTGGTGGGTTCCAAGCAAGCTGCACCTCCTCACTTAGGTGGATGTATTGGCTCCTGCCTTGTGCAGCTGCTCTGAGCAAATCAATTTCCACATATTTTACCATTAAAGACATCTCAGTGCTCATTTTCTTTAGCTGTTGGTTGTTCCACTAATCACAATCTCATCAGGATGACCAGGCCACAAACCACACTATTAAAAGAGAGGGTGAAATAGGAGCATAATAGGATTATTGTGCATTCTAACTTGCTGGGGAACATCTAGGAAGAAGTGATTGATATCAATCAAATAGGACATGACATTGGACATGGAATTTGAGTTGAGTTTTGTTCATATTTCAGAAATGAAAAATAAACATTTAAAATGTGTTTATGACTTTTATTTTGCTACTTTAGCTCATGAAAAAGTTGCTTAAGAATTCCTTCAAGGGCTGTTAGTTATTGGAGTCCCCAAATGACCCCATTACAAGGCAATTTTTCTTCAAAGTCAGTCTTACAACTTTGACCCTAGTAGCTACATGCTAGAGAAGCAATACTGGAATAAGTCTGAAACTATGCAACTAACAGCAATTTCTTTAAAGAAGACATAAAAAATTTTTTTTCAATGACATTTTAGCAAAGTTAAGTGAATTCTCATTTAACACAAGAAATACTTGCAAATCATTTGAATTTACTCATCCGCTCTGGTTGTGGTATTTGAGGCTAAACTGACAGCTCATTTGGCCCAGTTACTTAGTTAAATAAAGATAAAGACATCAAGCAGGCTAAAATGTTGCATCCTGATTGAGAATGTCACTCTCACTGTCAGTGTCTCCACATGTGCTTCATCTCTGGCACTTACTCAATATCTAACAAACTCAATTTCCAGAAAGCAACTCCCAACTGTGAAACTGTTATTTCTCAGGTACTTACAGATCACAAACTCTACTTTTCAACTCAAAGACTTACTTACATATGAATTAAGTTTTGAGGGAATAGACCTCTGGTACTTCGCTAAATCTGTGGGAGTGTTTCAGCTCAACTGCCTTTTATTAATTTTGTTATTTGCTTCAAGTTCAGAGGGATCTTCTCTCTTTTTTTTAATAATAATATTTTTTTTATTTAATTATGTTAGTCACCATACAGTACATCCCTGGTTTTTGATGTAAAGTTCGATGATTCATTAGTTGCGTATAAACACCCAGTGCACCATGCAATATGTGCCCTCCTTACTAACCATCACCAGTCTATCCCATTCCTCCACCCCCTCCCCTCTGAAGCCCTCAGTTTGTTTCTCAGAGTCCATAGTCTCTCATGCTTCATTCCCCATTCTGATTACTCCCCTTTCTTTATCCCTTTCTTCTCCTACCCATCTTCCTAGTTCTTATATTCTATAGATGAGAGAAACCATATGATAATTGTCTTTCTCTGCTTGACTTATTTCACTTAGCATTATCTCCTCCAGTGCCGTCCATGTTGCAGCAAATGTTGAGAACTCGTTCTTTTTGATGGCTGAGTAATACTCCATTGTATATATGGACCATAACTTCTTAATCCAGTCATCTGTTGAAGGGCATCTCTGCTCCTTCCATGATTTAGCTATTGTGGACAATGCTGCTATGAACATTGGGGTGCATATGGCCCTTCTCTTCACTACGTCTGTATCTTTGGGGTAGATACCCAGTAGTGCAATGGCTGGGTCATAGGGTAGCTCATTTTTTTACTTTTAAGGGACCTCCACACTGTTTTCCAGAGTGGCTGTACCAACTTGCATTCCCACCAACAACATAGGAGGGATTCCCCTTTCTTAATCCTTTCCTTTATGGAATAAGTTATGGGGTTCAGATTCAAAAGGAATTGTGATACCTTAAATTTCCCATGAATTCTAATTTTAAACCTTCTGATTATAAAATAAATATATGCTTGCCATAGAATCAAAATCATCTCTAAACTTAAAATCCAGAGGTAATACCTTTGCAAAAAAATCTCTGATGTTTTTTATTTTATGTATAGACAGGTATACCACAGAGACATAGGCAGATTTTGTTTGTTTTGTTTGAAGGAAACTGGGACCAGTTTATAGATGCAATCTTCTAATTTTTATTTAATATCATATTGTGATTATTTAATCCTGTTCCAAATGTTCTTCAAATGCATTTTATTGGCTGCATAATATTCTAGTGATGTGTTTTGTTATAATTTATTCAATCATGTCCCTGTGATCAGATCAATTTTTCTGTTATGTATAATGATGCGGGAGTATCCTTGAACATAAATTTTTGTCTGTATAACTAATAATTTCCTTAGAAGAGCACCATAGTGGTGGAATTTCTAAATCTGAAAATAGCTCTTGCTAATTTTTTTAATAAGAATTTTGACTTAATTATGATCTTGTTAGCGTTCTGAGGCGGCAATAATTTTTTAACATTTCATTATAATATCTTATATACCATTTTATTAGATTATTGCTAATATGAATTATCCTTAATGTATGATAACAAAAACCTTATTTCATCATTGCTTAGGTTTGCATTTTGATTATTAGTCAGATACATTTTCTTTATATATATTTCTTCATTGAATTACATATAAAATAATTTTCCTTTTTTCCCTATTCAATCGTGATTTCTTTTTCTCAGTTCTTAAAATTATTTTATACACTATGACCATTAATGAGTCCATTTACTGACATGCTAATTTAATTTGATGATAGTGTACTATCGAAAGAAGATTTACATTTTTATGTAGGTAAATTTATTGATCATTTTCTTTCTTATTTATTTACTTTGACTTTTGAATTTCTTTCTGAATTTACTTATAACTACTTTGAGATTTTAGATTTAGAAATATTAGTCAGATTCACCCTAGAAGCAATGCATATATTGACTTTTCTCTGTGCCATGTTCAAATGCTAATTTAAAAGGAAAGTCATACTAGCCTGATAGATACAAATTTTATTTATTATTTTTTTCAGGGTAAGGGGACTAAAATTTTTGAGTACTATTTAAAGTTCAAAATACTTTTAGAATATCTAAAAGGTTTTTCCAATTTCTTTTGTTCTTATGTCAGGTAAAAAATTGCCTGAGGTTAAGAGGAATGATTAGCTATGGAAGGCAGAAAGTCAGTGACTATTTAATCCAAATTAGTAAAGAATGCATTTAAGCCAAACCCACAAGTGAAAAACTGTTATTAAACTTATGCTAAGGGACACCTGGGTGGCTCAGTCATTAAGCGTCTGCCTTAGGCTCAATTTATCATCCCAGGGTCCTGGTATCAAGCCAGCATTGGTCTCCCTGCTCAGTGGGGAGCCTGTTTCTCCCTCTGCCTGCTGCTCTCCCTACTTGTGCTCATGTGCTCTCTCTCTCTCTCACT
This sequence comes from Ursus maritimus, assembly GCF_017311325.1. Lineage (NCBI taxonomy): Eukaryota > Metazoa > Chordata > Mammalia > Carnivora > Ursidae > Ursus > Ursus maritimus. The sequence continues at coordinate 25,047,602 of NW_024424008.1, forward strand.
GTCAAATAAATAAAATCTTAAAAAAAAACAAAACAAAACTTATACTAAGAAGAGCCTTTTAAGACTAGTGTGGCTCCATTTGTTGGATGGTAAAGGCAGGTCTGCTTTATAAAACAATTCTTGGGAATCTGTATTTTTAGTGACATCATATGTTGTCAAAATATTTCTTTTTTAAACTTTGAGATTGTCCCCACTTAACATCTTATTGCTGAACACACTTTATTGTGGCTACAAGTTTTAATTTCATGACAATGCAAAAAATTCTAACTTTTTAGGTGACATTTTTCTTCTTCTTTTTTTAAATGACAGTTGGTCAGTGGCTAAGACTCAATGACATTTATCAGCTACCTAATTAAAATGTAGACACTTTTATAATAATTGCAAATGTGACCTTCATTTGTGTATTTTTGCTAGCTAGCATGTTTAGCCAAATGTCACAAAGAACCCTAATCCATTCCTTCCCATAATGTTTAATTATATCATATTAAAAGTGTTCATTCTTCAGTTACCATGGTTTATGAAATCATACTGATTCCCTGGAGAGTGGGGAGCTATAGTTCCAGTATCCTAATGAGCAGTGATTGTAAGGCTGTGTCTACAAGCTGCCAAAACAACTAGCTGAAAAATGAAAATCCATTCACTTAACAAGTTGGTTTGTCTTCATGGTGCCAAACAATAGTTCTGATTTGTTTTTCTCTGTAAAAATAAGGGATTCACAGACTTGTGATGCAAGTCTTGTTTTAGCGTTCTGATCTCTCTAGCACCTTCAGATCTTTCCATCTGATTGCCTGAGTGAAATCACCTCTTGGATGTTTCACAGGTATTTGCAGCTTCCCATACTCTTCAAGTTCTACCTTCTCCCTACCCAGAAGCACTGCCCTAGTTAACGCTCTCTTCTAAATTCTTCAGAGCCTTACAGTCCATGGTCCACAATTTCATGAAAGTAATATTTATAGCATGGAAATCTGATTATGGTATATGTCTGCCCAAAATACTGCAATCACAGCTTTCAAACTTCATGGTAAAGCGAACTTTTCTTCTGCGGGACAAGGACATTCTTATCTATTGTGTAAATTCAATGTCTTCTTCCTGTCTTCCTTCTCTAAATTTTAATCAATTAATAATTAATAGCTACAGTTTTTCAACTCAGTCAGTCCATGTTTCCTTTTCAGCCTTTGTACGTACTATTTCCCTAATGTTATTATGTGGTAATTAGAAAGCAGTGAATATTTTATGAAAACGTAATTTGGGGGATGCTCCATTTATATATAAATAATCACTGTTATTTAGAGAACTAAAGATTCATAAACCATTTTATCTTAGTTTATAAAAATTAATTCCAATTCAAAGAAAAAAATCAACATATTTAATATATAAATTTACTTTTATATATTATTTAAAATATATTAAATAATCCTCCATTAGGAGATTTTGTCTATATTAGGTAGTCATTGCAGTGTTAATGTAAAGAACTTCATTCCTTTAAAAAAATCTTTGGCTATAGTTTTAACAATGTAAACATAAAATTAAATCTATCAGAATATCAAAATGTGTACTTTACTAAGAGTTTTTTGTTACCATAAGAAAATAATCATTTTAATGTAATATTACTGTTTGGATGAACCCATTGAACTGTGGGGTATAAATCTGGAGTTTAAAATGTATTTTTAAAGAGCAGTAAAAGTTTGGGGACATATTTTTTAGTCGGATGTTTTGTAATATGTGCTGCTATGAAATTTTTGTGGTGAAATATAAAGATTTCAGATCCTAGCTGAGTTTACTCAGTTTCTCATTCAACCAGGAAACATGTTACAGTGTAATTGAGAAACTTTTCTGATGGGACCTGGTAGGTGGAAGACAATAGATTAAAAAATAAGAATTTAAAAAATTTTTGATATTTCAAATGCTGAAAAAAATCTTTCAAAATACAACATGAAGTAAAATGTTTAGAATTTCACCAAATCTGGAAGTTTTTGGAAACAAAGGAATTGATGATAATCCAATTGCCCATTATTTCTACAGCAAAGTGTACAATCCTTTATTGACAATCTCTTTATTCAGAGTGCTATATTCTGTGATTTACATTACTGCATCTAAAAATAATCTTAATGACTTAATTTTCAACTCCACAAAGCTCTTTTCCTGAAGTTCAAATCCTAACTCTGTTGTTCATTACCTGCCTGACATTGCAAAAATTACTGAATCTCTATAATCCTCTGTTAAGTCTGGATAATATTAACTACTTCACAATGGCTGTTCTGAAGATTGAGATGATATGCATGAATTGTCAAGTACATTGTACAAAATAGGAAGTCTACAAATTGAATCATGATCATTATTTTTATTACTGTTATTAAACCTAATACTACTATAACAGATTAGAATTAAAATCAAAGTGATATGCACCTACAGATTTTTCAAAGTAATGTGGAACTGTTTGTTCTATTTTTCCTCATATATTTTTGCTTTCTTAGGGCAGCAGAGACTCTCAGCTTTAACTAACTCTATATCAGGGAGTTGTTAGATTTTATATCATAATGTTAAAGAAAAGTTTTAAGAAGAAAACATTAAGGCACTAGATTTGGGGAGGGGGCTTTTTATTAAAATTTTTGGTCAAAAGTGATTATAGACCACTTCAAAGATCTCCAGTGGTAAATCTGAAATTAAGTTCCCTTAATAAAAGTGTTCCCCCACCTGAAAGAAGTTTTTTTTAGAATGGAAAAGAAAGATGAAAAAAAAATACACATGACAGAGTTGAATTATTTTCTGTCCCTATTGAGGAGAAATTTAATCTGTCCAAGAGGTGGTTGAATAAAAGTTTTAATAACTACATTTTCTAGTGACAGTTATCGTATGCATTTTCTCACAGGAGTCCTTAGCAGAATCTGCATAAATGGTAGAGTTCTCATCTGCTGCAATAATGTAAAAAGTTGAATTAATCCCCCACAGGGCTTACCATGGTGCCGTGTATATGATCAGTACTGAAAAAGTATTGTTGAATAGAAGAGAAACCTAAAAACTAAAAGAATGATTGATTTTCTATAATTTCTCATTACAAAAGGGAATAAAACAAATATAATAATTTGCTCATGAGCTATATAGTAAATTTAAGAGATATTCCTACTGATGTACCGGAATTTATATATCCAAGTAAGTCCTATCTTTTAAAATATTCACTTCTCTTAGGACTTCTGGCTTTTATTGCCAGAAACAGTTTTTGAACATCTATTCTGAAATGGCCTCCATGGCCTTATGAATTTATGGCTATGTGTTATTAAAAGCAGCTTTATTTATGATAATAAAATGCAGTGAAACTAGATGCATAGACATTGTTCATTAAAGGAGAAATTCAGAGACAAAGATACTAAGGTTAAAAGAATTGAAAATAAGTTATACTAGGGGAAACTGTACAAACTTTCCATATCAGAGAGCTATAGAAAGACAGACTGGAAGAACTGGAAGAGAAACCTCAGGAGATAGACAAGGCAGAGTTATGGAAGATTTTGTATAATCTGATCATGGAAGTGAGATGAACTGGAAGCACAGACGAAATTTAACCAAGTTAAGATACTGGTAAAGGCTGCATAATTTAGACATCCATACCTCATTGCCTCAGCATTACAGTCAAAGAAATCACATTAATATGAGCTAAATAGTAATTGGAATAAAATCTGCATATTGTTGTTACCTCCACATTTTGGCAAAGATTGGGAAAAATTCTTTACAAATTCAAGCCATATAGAATGAGATCACAAGTGAGCATTTGAGTTATGTATTAAAGGCTTAAATAGCTATGGCACATATCTGATCTGTTGGGTTTTTTTGTTTGTTTTTTTACTGGTTCTTGTCAAATTTAGTAGGAGACAAATCATGTATTTGTATTTCTAGACTGTCTTGACTTGGTAAGTTATTTTTCTTCTCCACAGGAAAATGGAATTGCAAATTATTGTAAAACCTGTTGTTGTTTTTCGCTTTAGCTTTGTACTAATTACAATTCCTGAATTAGAAGGGTTGACTGTATGCCACAATGTGGTCATTTTTTTCTTTTTTTCAGGTGCAAATTCAAAACTTTGTCTTAGTCTGGAATAAGTGTCTTTTCTTGAGAGGATATTTTAGTTTATATAATATGTATAGTTGTCAAATATTATTCAGGAGTAAAATAGATTGTAAATTGAAGCCATCTCTTTTCACTGTCCTCAACACAAGATTTCACATACATTCAGTGCTTAATACCTATATCTTTTTAATGGGTATTTGCTTTAAGACATGTACCTAGGCACTAAAGTAAAAGATTAGATGGCACTTAAATTTTGTAAGATAACTTATTTCCATAAATTTTTGGCATATTTGATGCAATGAACCATTTGTTTTAATATGCAGTGGTGATATTTGTACCTTAATAAAAGCTTTTTAAGAATAAGAAATGAAAAAAACAAACTCCTCTCATACCAAGTGACATTATTGAAGTCAGCATCAGTCTTTATGAATATCTTCTTCAGCCCCTTCTCATTTTGCAAGTCCATAATACATGCATTTTGCACTGCCTTATATTATAGTGAATATATATACATGTTAACCTTCTCCTGTCCCCACTTGCATTCTCTTGCAAGCAGGTTGATTTGGAGGACTGAACAGAGCTCATGGAGATACAAAATAAACTTTCATGGGTTTCCACTACTCAACATGCGTTCAGCTTTCAAGAACATTACATATCTATAAATAACTGTTTGAGAAAATACTAACTACCTGTTTTTGTGTGTCCTTGGCTTTTATAAAACTTGTTGTATGGAAGTGTCGAATAACTATATTATACACATGTAACTAATATACTGTATGTTAGCTAACTGGAATTTAAGTAAAAACCTAAAAAGCAAAACAAAACAAAAACTTGATAAAAGCTATGTATGGGCCCTAGAAGTCTCATCTCTCCCCAAATACATGTAATGCATAATATTTACAGATGATTTTAGGAGGCTCTCTGGGCTCACTCCTAAAAGTTACCAGTAGATCCATGTTAAGAACTTGCATACAGAATGCTAGAAAATTTAGAAACAATCTGCATATTAACTGATAGACAAACAATTTTTTTAATTTGGTGGTATTGTCAAATTTGTTCATACATATATTTTAAATGTCATGGAATGGTAGTAGTTTTTCATTTGCCTCTAAAAAATCAATATGAATATTGATTTTGAAAGGATGATAATTGTAGCCAGGGAAGAAATAAAGAAGAGTGAGCCATAGAGTGAAGAACAATCAGAAATGCACTTTAAAAAAGAAGAGAGACTGTTACACTGAATAAAATTCAGAAATTGTTTATTCCTTAAGCCAGTAATCATGAAAGTAAGATCAGTTCAAGAGTTTATAAATTATGTTATTATATTTATTTTCCATGTTAAGGATCTTTTTATTTTGCCATGTAAGATGAATTTGTCTAAAAATGTCACTATAAGGCATAATGTTAAAGTTGTATTTTTAGCAATTAGTTTATATTTGTGGTTATGACTCTCTCTCCCTCTCCCTCTGCCTCTCCCCACTGTGCTCAGGTGCTCTCTCTCTCTCTCTAAATTAAATAAATAAATCTTTAAAAAAATAAAATGTCTCTGCAACGCTGGGGTGCCTGGGTGGCTCAGTAAGTTAAGCATCCAACTGTGGATTTCTGCTCAGGTCATGATCTCAGGGTTGTGTGATGGAGCCCCCTGTTAGGCTCTGTGCTCAGCGGGCAGTCTGCTTGAGATTCTCCCTCTCCCTCTCCCTCTCCCTCTCCCTCTCCCTCTCCCTCTCCCTCTCCCTCTCCCTCTCCCCCTCCCCCTTGTGTGTGCTTGCTCTCTCTCTCACAAATAAATAAATCTTAAAAAAAAAAATAAAATAATAAAAAATAAAATAAAATGTTTTTGCCTTTCCTTTCCACCCAGCTAAATCCAACATTCTTCTTTAAGTCCAATTCTAATCATTCTCATTTTAAATCTGTTATTAGCCATATTCTTCTCTTGCCTTGAACTTCCTCAGCATTAAAAAATAATATATATTTTCACATATCTGGTCATATGCTAATAATATATATTCTGTTGAGAGAAAAAGAGACTGCATGTATAAAGTATAATTAATCACCTTGAAAAAGAAATCAAAACTATAAAAAGAATGACTTGAAGACAATGGTAAAAGAAAGTACCACTAGTTTACCTGCAAGGAAGAGAAGAGGAAATATTGCCAAAATATTTTTAAGGATCATGGCAGTCCCTGTAATATCCATGTCCAGATTCCTTCTGTCTTGAACTACCACTCTGTCCCTTCTCACACATACAGTTCAAGAAACTATGGGCAATTTGAATATAAAGAGGGAAGGGTCAATGTGCCCTGAAAACATGTTTTAAGATGTAGTGAAGGTCCTGAAAATAAGGAAGGATGACAGCTGAGGTGACTGCTGTATCAACAAAGGAATAGAAAAAGGCATTGTGGTGGCTGGGTTGCATGACTTCTGAGAGATTATAGTTTTGCTTTTACAGTCAAATTTCCTTTGAGCAGTAAACTAAATTTACACATAGCTATAAGATTTTTAATAAATTACTTATCCTCTCCATACCTCAGTTTCATCATTGGCACAGTAAGAATTATAACTCTACTCTTTATAAGAGTAGAGTTCCTTTGAGCAGTAAACTAAATTTACACATAGCTATAAGATTTTTAATAAATTACTTATCCTCTCCATACCTCAGTTTCATCATTGGCACAGTAAGAATTATAACTCTACTCTTTATAAGAATCTGAAGAAATAATACATGTAAAGCACTTGAACCAGAAATAATGCTTGGCATATGGAAAGCAGGCAATAAATCTCTACTATCACTTTAACTACTCTAAAGCAAGCTGGGAATTTACCAGTCTACTAGAAAGTTAACATTGAATCGGATTTTGAATCTTGATTTTAAGTAAATGTGACCAAAGAATGACTGCCAGTTTATTTTGGCTCCACAAGAAGGAGAATTTGGAAGTCCTAGTGTTGTATTCATGAAGCAGTTTAGCTGACAACTATTCCAACTGAAATCAATCCAAAATTCTGTTTCTCACATCCAAATCCAGCCTGGATGGAGAAAATGAACAAATACCTGCTCAGAGTGATACACTCAATTATTTCATTTCCTCTGTTGACTTAAAGTCTACAGATTAGAAAACACAGAAATAATTTATAAAAACAAACTTTTTTTCCCTCTTAACGTGCATATTTTTGTAGAATTATTCACTATTCAACATTAAAATGACTGTGGATTAATGAAATGCTTAAGTGATTGGAAGACAATGGATATTTCCTTTTCCTTTTGTCATGAGTCATGGAATGGTAGTTTTGTTTTGTTTTTTAAAAACACATTTATAGGGGTGCCTGGGTGGTGTAATCGGTTAAGCGAGCAACTTGGTTTTGGCTCAGGTAGTGATCTCAGCATCATGAGACTGAGCTCTGCATCAGGCTTCAGGCTTTGCTTGGAGTCTACTTAGGACTCCCTCTACCCCTCCTCCCCCTTGCACCCTCTCTTAAATAAATAGATGATCTTTTAAAAATGCTTAAAAACACATTTATAGTCTTTCCTGTTCATCTGGATATTGAGAAAAATGACATATCTGCCTATTCAGAATGTTTTGAGACTTGGCTAAAATGAATTAATAAAATTAATTTCCAAACCGTTTCATAAATTTATCAAATAGAAAATTAAAACCATTCATATTAATTTCAATGAAGTTCAAAAATAGTGAAACTTTTGTCAATTTAGTTGCTTTTGAAGTCACCATTCTTCAATTCCATACTAAATAATAATAATAATAATAATAATAATAAATTTAATTGTTTTTCAATTTATTACCTGCCCTTGGAGAAGTTCTCAGGTCACATAATAAAACAACAGGTTGCTTTCTCAATTATGTTTTTAACCTGTTATGAACTTTAGTTTGGGTGCCTCTTTCTGATGTGTAATCACAGTAACTAGGGATATGAAGAGGAGACCAATTTATTTATATAGTATTCAACAGAGCTATTATTTTTCTCCACAATTAAATGAGGGATAATAAGATCAAGCATTCCTAGATCAGAGATATACAAATTTTTATTCATCTAATCCAATATATAATAGTTTTTTTAAAAAAACAATGGTTAAAGAGAGCCTATTAGACTCTCAGAAATGTAATTTTTTAAAAAGTATACAGAATAGTAACAAAATACTTTAACTGTTGTTTTAGAATAAGACAGTCATAAACCTATACCTAATCATTGCTTAAGTTATCAAGATGATAATAATATTTTTCAGTGTTTAATAGACTCCACTAAAGAAATCTGAAAACCTCTTTAGTGCATTCATTTAGGACATAGCCAAAGACTGTTCCTGAAAATCTATCACTGATAAAGCTTCTCACCTTTGATTTCAGTAGTTTTATGACAGAGGTTGTTTTCATAGAGGGCCAGATTGATCCAAGCACTAAGAAGGATTTGGCAAGATACTTTGGTTTGTGAGGATGAAAAAATTTCAATTCAACCTGAACTAAACAATAAAATCATATATAATTATGTCACATAAGATACTAGAGATAGAATTGGTATATGGGTAAGCTTATTAGGGTTGCTTAACAATGTCATAGAAACTCAGTCACTGTTCCTTCTTTGTGTTTGATAGTGCTGTCAGTTAACAAATTGCTTTTTCATGTAGTATTATATATAATCTTTGTAACAACTGTGTATGGAGTGATCGCGTATCCATGTACATATGTATGTGAAAGCAATCCATGAGCTATCAAATGTCATAGATGCGAGATGGTATAATTAACACTATTATTCTTACTCAATTTGAAATGTTTTGGCAGCAAAAATCAACTCTGCTACACCTGATGTTTCCTCAGTATTTAAAGAAAAGACATTCAAAGTTCTCAATTTAGAAACATACCCTTAGCAACCACACATTTACGACTCTAATAGAACAAAACTGTCAAGAACAATTTTTTTTTTGTATTTTCTCCAGAGAATTAACAATTTTTGATTGAACTTGCAAAAAATTGCCATTAAATCTCTAAAAAGTGGTGTTCAGTACTGGAAAAACTCAGTGACACACTATAAATTCCAAATATGTCATTTTTGAAGTTGAGACCTTATTGTGGCATCATTTATTTCTTCAATTTTGCATTTGTACATTTGTACATTCATAATTTATTTTGTCAGACTGGTTCATTTAGTATAAAGTTTCATGGTTCAAAGTTGGGAAAAAAAAGCAAAAAACAAGATAACTGAATGAGAGAACAGGGCTTTTATGTCTGTGAAAAAGAGATGCAGAACATTTCTAACCATGGGCAAAAATTTAAATATCCATGGGCAGTATGTAAATGTGCTATTTAAAGGACATAATGAACTTCAAAATATATCCTTGCCTTACTGTAAACCTTACCTTTCTTGAATATAAAACTGTCAAAAAGTATAAATATTACAGTGAATGTAATATTTGCTGCAATAAAAATCTGCTCAATTTAACACTTTTAAAATTGTAATAATAATCATCAAAATTTGGCTACCTGGGAAGTAGAATGGTAATTGTTCCATGGAAGAAGAACATTTTAAAAGTAAATTAAATGAAAAACTCAACGTGATATTTTGGTTAGAAATAAAAGAGAGACCCATTTCCAAAAGAGAGTTCCTGAAGAAAGCAGAAAGTTGCCTACACCTCATCTTCATACTAGAGATATAAAACTAAGTTGTGTCCAGTACCTGAGGTGTATGGGCCATTGGAAAAAGGTCAGAGTAGTTCTGCTATAAGTATGTCGAGTTAAAATAATATGACACTGCTTTTAGCAGCCACTTTTTGTTTTATTTTATTTTTTTTTATTTTATTGGTCATCGAGTTTCCTATAGTAAGATACACACCTCATACTCTAAAGAGACGTTTTCTGCATGTGTAAGGCCTTCTCTCCAGTAGAGGGCACTGCTGTACATTTATCCAAGGCTCACTTGGACATTAAAACTTGAAAAATAAAAATTAATAGAACAAATGATTTGTGGATCATCATGACAAGGAAACTATGGTCATAGAGGAAATAAGGGAGAGAGGAAGGGAAAGAACATTGAAAATAATATTTTACTTTTAAACAATATTATCTTTTGTTTTAATGTCAGTATGAAATTATATAAAAATCATTACCAGCCACCCTATTTTCCAAAAAAAAAAATGGCCTGAGAAAATGAAAACATATTTGACAACTACAAGGGGAAAATACATTCAGAGAGATTTTTTAAAAATCTATAAATGGCTTGTAAAAAGTGGATATTTGTTTTTAAACGTAATTCTTTAAAACCTAAAGTAAATAATGTTATTGAACAAAGAGCTTTCCCTGGCACTCCCATCTCTCATAGGAGAATTAATATCTTTCTTCTCTGTGCTCCCACAGGATGCTGTACATGTGGCTTCTTTCACTCATATAGTTATGTACATGCTCTGGGGCTCTAATGAATTGTGGCCTTTATGAGGTGAGGGTCCTCATTATTCTACCAATGCTTGGCACAGAGTGTTCAATAAATATGTATTGAATAAACAGCTAAATGGCTAATGAAAATAAAACATTTCAAGAGAAGAGAAAGTTTTTACCTAGAATACCAAATTAGTGATAAAAATATAAATTCTGTGAATATATGACTAATAGAACTATTGAATTTCCTCCAAATTAATCTTAGCATAGAGAAATGTGAATGATTCATTATCAATACATGCGCTGATAACTCTGTTTTGTCTTTAGTATTTAAAGGAGTTGTCCCTTTCCTTCTTTCTTGACATTAAAAAAAAAGAGAATGAAAAAAAAGAGCATCCCTCTAGTGAAATCAAGAACATTCCTCTAATGAAAACTTCATTTTAAATAGATTAATGCTGAACATTATTAATTACCATAATTCAAAGCAAAAATTCAAGATTCTACCTTTAAAATATTCACCTATATGATATATATATACATACATATTGAGAGAGATCTATTTATTTATGCTTATAAGTATCTATCTATATCTATATCTAGATATATAATAGTTATGCATATGCCCAAGGGAAACTACTATTAAAATATGAGTGCATCAATATGACAATTAAAAATTCTTAAAATCATTTTTAAAATAAGTATTTTCTGTTTCTTTTTCTCATAAGATTAAATCTCTGTTTTAAAGTTGTTTTTATTGGAAAAACACTCTTGGGTAGATAAAACATTAATCACTATATACTTTTGTATTCCTTTAGATAGATTAGATATTAACCTTCATTTCCAAAATAACATGAAAAGCCATTCTGTGGGGTGCCTGGGTGGCTCCGTCGTTAAGTGTCTGCCTTCGGCTCAGGTCATTATCCCAGGGTCCTGGAATGGAGGCCCACATGGGGCTCCCTGCTTCTCCCTCTCCCACTCCCCCTGCTTGTGTGACCTCTCTTGCTATCTCTCTGTCAAATAAATAAATAAAATCTTTTTAAAAAAAGAAAAGTCATTCTGAATAGTTTGACAAATTATAATCAGCCTAGCCAGATCCAGGGAATCTGGATCTCAGAGGTTTTATATCACTCTGCATTGCTTTCCATTGTTAAAATATAATAAAATATAAATATATACATATATATAAACGAAAATGACATATCAAAAAACAAGATGTTTTACCTCTTAATGTCATTGGAAGTAGGAGACTATGCTAGCAGAAAATACAAAATGTTATCATTCAAGGACAAGCTTTTTTACAGCCAAACATTATGCCAGTGGCACAGTAAAACCACTCAGTGTGGCCACAATAACCATCAGTTTGGAATGACTTAGCTACAGAGCATCTGCAAAGATTAGGAGATTGGCCACAATTCCCTTCTTATGTCTATGCCGAAGTGGTCAATTTATTTCAGGTCTATAGACATGATTCAAGCTAAAGTGATACTTTCAAGCGATTGTAAAATATATCCCCAAATAATATTTCTTAAAAATGCAGCCAAATCACGGAGAAATAGATACTTGGTTTATTGGTATTTTTAAATGAAAGTTATTTTCTTTTATATTTGATTATAATCAGTTTAATATAGTAGAAAAACCTCTATCTGGAAAACAGATTTATCATGGGTAGGCAGAAACAACTCATGTTCCTAATGGAACTGAAATCCTGCTCATATGAGGAATGCCCTCAAATAGAGAGGAATGGCATTATAAAACATGTAGAGTAATGGAGAAGAGTGAAACAATTAAGTAAATGCAGGGACCAAGAGGATGGGAAAGATCACTTGCCTAACACAAGCTCCTTTTGGGACAGTTAGGGAGACAATTAAGCCTTCATAGCTCTCATAGAGGGATGCAAAGTATTCTGTTTCTTACTAGTTTCTATAACATAGAATAAATTTCTTCTCCTGAGAATTCGCTGAAGATTTTGGCCAGTATCACTAAGTTTTGTTTTGTTTTTTTGTTTTGTTTTATTTTTTTTAGCTCTAAAATTTCATGAAGCATGGAAACACTTAGAGACAAAGGGAGGAAAAGTAGATTAATTACATTTTTGAGGGCAATCACATTTAGTTTTAACAGCAGAAAATAGCATGAAGTTCTTCAAAACTAACCGTTTAAAAATCCCTAAATATCTTTTTGTTTTTCCATCAATGTGATGACTGCTATAAACGATAACATAAAAACTTGACTAATCAAAAAACAGTGCGGAAGAGTGGGAATAATGGAAAATAATAGTGAGATAGATGGTAGAATTATTTAACTATTACATTAAATGTAACAGATTAATCACTTGGACCAAGTCACAAAAATTGAAAGTCTGAATTAAAAAAAATAAATACACGAAATGAAACAGACCCCATTACATCCTAAAATCATACATAATTCGAAGTATTGAATATTTTTCCCTGATCTCATGTTGTTCATTCCCATCTCTATTCAGCATAGGAAAATGAAAACTAACAAAAATTGAAATTATACAGATGTTATGATTATATGAAAAATGTTAAACCATGTGAAATAAATTATTATAATTAATAAACAAATTTGGCAAGGTTGTTAACTACAATGCTAATATACAATAAATTGTGCAGTTGAGATTCACACACCTTATCACATGGATACATATATATGTGCATATATGTTGTTTTTCAAAAGAAACTTTAAAAATGTGTTTTAGCATAGGAAAAGATGCTCAAGTTTACTTATAAGACTAAGATGCTGTTTCTTATCTATAAGATAGAAATAATTAAAAAATTTAGCAACATAGTGAAGTTGTGGGGAAATAGGTAAATTCATATATTAAGTGAGGTTTTGAAATGATTAAACAATATAGAAGGGAATTTAGCAAAAATCTAACAAAACATTTATCTTTTTGACTGTGTAGGCCCCCTTCTGGGAATTTATCCTAAACACATAACTCCTGAATCTGATGCAGGATCACGCTAGTTTATTATTGCACCATTATTTATAACAGCAAATATTGGAAATAACCTAAATATAGATTCATAAGAAATTTTCTGAATAGACTATGGTCCATCCATTTTTTAGGGTTTTATGCAAGTAGAAAAATTTTTTTTTCTATGAAATAATATGAAGTCATTTCTAGGATATATTATTAAGTGATAAAAGCAAGAAGAAATTGTGTATTTATGATATGCTAAATTTATATAAGAAATAAAGGAAAATCACAAATGCACTCATTTTTTTTCAAAAGAAAGAGAATAGCAAATTATAAACTAATGAAATGTTCATTTATAAGGCTATATGAACAAGGTGAAAGGAATAGATATGAAATTGAAACTTCCTAGAATGTATATTTTTATAGTTTTGACTGTTGAACTGTGTAAATGTTTTACATTTTTAAAAAAGTTTTGACTCTCAAAAAACTCAGTGTTTGCTTACTAGATTTACCTTAAAAATAGACGAAGAATCTGATATCAACACCACTACAAAAGCAAATTCATTCAGTAGAGTTGAAGATTACTTTTGCAGTTGTTTTTGTTCCTGGAATACATTCTACTGAGTATTAAAATCTCAATATAAGAAAAGGGACATCAAATTATGGAATGGAAGTAGGTGAGGAAGAACCATGTATCATTGTATTTGAAATAGAGGTAAGAGTTTATAATTAAAATAAACAAAGATTATGTATTCCCCAGTTTTTGTTTTAAATCTTTTGCAGCCATGACTACTCCTAACACTCAGATCTTTGTGTCTAAATAATTTTTTCACAAAGACTAGTAATATTGAAGGAATAGCAGATTTGGGGCAGTGGAATTAAAAATTGAGCCTAGAATGCTTTGTTGTCTCAGAATTCAAGGAAATAATAAATTAATAGAGAAGACAAAAGGACAAAAATGCCAACTTGAAGAGGTTTCCAATAGCAATTTTGGCAAAATTTAAGTGTCAAAAAATGTATTATGAGTAATATCTAATTTCATATTGAATAAATAAAAATCCATGAGTCCATATGTATTTTTTACATTTAAAAAAGACTAATGTATAAGAAGGAATGCACTTGTTTTTACAGAGGAATGTTAGAGCACACATGTAGAAGGAATAATAGAATTAGAAAATTTTCACATTGTGTTCCCTAATGTAATAATTCATTAAGGCCAAGATTATCAATGCATACTAAAATTATTATGTAAAATTGTGATGGGCCAGTACATTCACATAGTTTCAAGGTATCATTCCACACATTACTTATCAATATCAAAAATATTTATACCTTTAGAATGGACAAAATCTCATTTTATTCAAGTCATGCAAACCCACCAATTATAGAACAAACTGACATTATAAACCCTGTCATATGATGAAATGGGAACTATGTATCATTGCCTGTATAATATCTTTATCCAAATATTTAATATATTCAAAAGGAAACCGTCATACAAACCCAAATTATAAAAGACAAGGCAGTTTTCTTGGACTTTGTGCAAATGTAAATGCCATGAAAATAAATCAAGGGGAGTTATAGATGGATGGAGTTTCAAGAGATATGACACCAAATGTACTACATGACCTTTGATTGGATGCTGGATTGGGACAATTGTGGATATTTGAATATGAATTGTATATTAGATAATAGTATTATACCACTATTAAATATTTTGAGTATTATAATGTGATTATACAGGAGATTGTCCTTGATCATAGGGGACACGTGTTGAGGTGTCATGTTAGTCACTTATTTTCAAATGGTTCAGAGAAAACTATACATGTATATATGCATGTATATATGTATGTGTATGTACATGTATACCTATCCACATAAATAAATATAGATAGATAAATTATAGATAAAGAGACACAGCAAATGGAGCAAAATGCTAATCATCAGTGCATATAAATCAGAGGTTGACAAGCTTTTTCTCTGAAGGGCCAGAGAGTAAATATTTTAGGCTTTGTGCCCATATGGTCTCTGCTATAACTTCTCAACAATGTAGTTGTAAGTGCAAAAGCCATACACAATACATAAATGAATATGCATAGTTTTGTTCCAATAAAACTTTATTTTGAAAAACAGTTAACAACTTGAAATTGTCCCTGGAAATGAAAACTGCTGATCTAAGGGAGTTTTTATATAGGTGTTCATCATTTCTCTAATTTCAAAACTTATGAAAAATTTTAAAAAATAGAAAAAACTATTCTCTTGAACAAAAATTATTGATTTGATTTTATTTGTTATAAAAGTGGAAATGCCAGCAGTATTTAATAAAAAGTCTTGTAGATTTTAATTGTTGTAATGCCATTGTCCTTCTCAGCAAGATAAAAAGGGAAAGGCGAGTAACTATTTAGATTCAGGTCATTAAAAACAAATAAAAACACCATTATCCAGAGAGAACAAAGATTTCTAAATATTAGACTGTGCATTCCCTGATCTTGTTTTTGTTTTGTAAAATTACAAGTAATCAATGATAATAGAAAGAAGCCTTTCCAGAGAAATATAATTATTTGAATATCAAACTAGGACTTGTACTATTTTAACCACTAAATTTTATAAAATATGTATGGTTTAGAAGAATAACTGTTATTGCAAACACTGTATGTGAGCTTACTAACCTTGTGGTAGTTGGCACACCACAATACATACTATATAGGAATTAGTTCTCTTTCCAAAGACTTGCTTAAAATTAAGCTGCCTCCAATCACCTACTGGAAGACATCTTGGTTGCATCAAAGCTGTGCTGCTTAGGAATAAAGCTTCTGTACACTTCTGTACACAGGTTTTTGTGTGCATATACCTTTTCAACTCATTTGGATAAATAGCAAAGACTGCAATTGCTGGATGGTATGGTAGGAAAATGTTTAGTTTTGTGAGAAACTGCAAAACTGTCTGCCAAAGTGGCTGTACCATTTTGTATTTCCACCAACAACAAAGGAGTGCCCCTGTTACTTTATATCCTAGTCAGACTTTGGTGTTTTCAGTGTGTTGGGTTTTTACCATTCTAACAGCTATGTAGTGGTATCTCATTTTTGCTTTAATTTACCATGTTTTCATATGTTTATTTGCCATCTTTTTATCTTCTTAGATGAGGTATCTCTTCAGGTCTTTTGCCTATTTTTAATTGTTTTTTTTTCCCTATTATTGAGTTTTAAGAGTTGTTTATGCATTTTGAATAATAGTCCTTTATCAAATATATTTTTGCAAATATTTTCTCCCAGGCTGTGACTTAACTTCTCATTCTATTGACAGCATCTTTTGTATTTTTTCCCCATAGTTATAGTTGTATCATAGCTTCTGGTATGGGAATTAGAGATTCTGAGAGAATTTTTCTAGATTATTTCTAAACTGCCCTCCAACTCTTAACACCTTGAGAATTTTTTTTTGATTGACATTTTGTGATTAAAACTTAACACAAAGTGTGATAATACAAATACAAGCTAGCAGCTCATGGACATATGAGGTCATTCAATAGATTGAGGTTTTTTAAGATTTTGTTTTGTAGTATGAAAACCATTACATCTCCTCCATGTGTTAATACTTTACTAGATCCTAGCATGCAATTAACTATAGGGTACAAAATTTGGTTAACAAGAATAGTCTGAACTAAAAAATGACTATGTTTTGAGAGTTTTTTTTTTTCAGGTTTCCATTATTAAAATGTGAGGGACAAGAATACTATGAATAAAATCAGAACATCGTGTTGAGCTTCTTGAATGTTTTTCTCAGTGAGAAAGTATTGGCTCTTCCTTAAGAACTGCAGAATGGGACTTATAAAAATAGCTTGTGAAATAGAGGTTAGTAGAATGATTATAGTCAATTGTTGTTTTCTAAGTGAGATCTCTATCTAACTTTTTTATAGGTCACTTCTCAGCATGTGACTGAGGACCACATACATAGATAGATACATCAATTTTGTATTATTTGCATAGATTAGCATTAGCATTTTCACTGGCAATTTTTCTATTATTTTCCTGACAACACAAATATCCAAGGCTATTAAAGTAAGAAGAAGCTTAAGGAAAGGTAGATTGCATCTTGTCACAAATCGAAGCACAATGACTGAGCTGCAGATATTTCTGTCTTCTAAGATTAGTGTTGTCCCACTAAATAAACACAAAAAGAATGGTCTGTTCACCAGACTTGCTGTGGTTAAGACTTTTGAACATTTACACAGCAGCTTAGGTAAATTTCAGCATTGTCACCCATTCACAAGGTATTTAAATTTTACAGTTTTTCAGATCTTATAGAAGTATTTTCATTAACTCCTTCAACATACTCTTTTTAGATAAGAAAGAAATGATGCTCAAATTGCCAATGATAAAAATATGATTTTTTTTCCTGATGAAGACATGTTTGGAGGTATTTAAGCTATGTAGTATGCAAAAAGAAAAAATAATAACTAGGAATCTAAAATTTAATGTGGCCAAAAGTAAAATAGAAAGCAATAGAGGTTTTTTTTTTTTTTTGAGATGTATGTGACAGAAAAAATATCTGCTAATATCAAACTTTCTAGAAATAACATTTTCATATTACCTATCACAAAGTGTATTAGTGATGTAGGGCTGTAACAAATTACCATGGAGTGAATGGTTAAAAAGCCTCAAATCAAGGTGTCAGCAGGGCGATATTTTCTCTGAAGGCTCTAGGGTAGGATCTGTTTGTGCCTTTCTCTTAGCTGTTGGTTTGGTCCACCATCCTTGATATTCCTGTTTATAGACACATCACTCAAATATCTTCATCTTCAGAAGCATTCTTCCTGTGTTTGAGTCTCTGTTTTTCTCTTCTTATAAGGACACCAGGAATATTGAATTAGGGCCCACCTTAACTCAGTATGACCTCATTTTAACATGATAACATTTGCAAAGATCCTATTTTCCAAGTAAGTTCACATTATAAATGCTAAGGAAGACATGAATTTGGGGGCAAAATGATTTAATCCAGTATAAAATATAATATGTGAACTTTGGATACAGATCAATCTGAATTGAGTTCTGGCTCTACTTAGTAGCTAGGTAACCCAACACAAGTTATTTAATCTTTCTAATTATATACTGGCCTCTTTATATAAAAAAGGATAATACCTACTTTGCCAAGTTGTTGTAAAGTTTAGAAATAATATTTATAAACTGCCATATAAGCACCTAAATCATAGAAAGCCCTAAAAATATCAACTATCATTATTTTACAATTATTATTATTATATATAATCACAACAGCTGGCTTCAATTATAAATATTTATTTGTTAGAGTAAAATTCCAGAAAGGAAATACAAATCTTTATCAAAACATATGAGAAATTTCATGAAAGTGTCACACTATTGCTTTGATGTTAAAATATAATTTTTCCTTTAGTCTTGTGAACAACGTACTTTTGAGTTTGGCTGACTTTTTCAGAGTTAGATGTGTACACTGTGTCCTCAGGATTTATTTTGATGATAATACACTACATAGTGCTTTATGCCACTTCAAAAGAACTACTCTACCACCCCCTTTTTTCATTTTATAAATATAATTTTTCATTTCTGTGATCCATCATTATTTATCTACCATATGTTAGGTAATATGAATAACACACAAATATTACATGATCATACTCACAAGGAGTTTATGGTTTATTTAAGAGAGACTAGTATAAAATATCAAGTATACTTAGGCAAAGTAATTGTAATTTTAATAAGAAATCTACTTTTTTAAGAATTAAAAAAATCTTATATGGGGACAGGCAGTATTTTGGGCACTAGGTAGACAAAGATGACTAAAATTCCTCCTTCAACATGCTGTCAGACCAGTGAGAGACACAAAAGAGTCAGTGTTCATTTCTATATAATGTTGTAAGTTTAGTGATAAACTTCTGAGAGAATATTGTGTAAGGAAAAGAATAACGTAGATCAAAACAGGAGGGTGCAAAGGTTTCTGGGAGATGGTGACATTAAATTGATTATGGAATGACTAGTAGTAGCTAGTCCAGTAAAGAAATAACAGAAGACAGGATAAGAAATTTTGAGGAAGAGGAAATAGTACTTGTGAGAAAATGAACAGGGGCACAAAATTTGTAAGCATTTTAAGTTATTCATAGCTCAGATTGGTAGGATTAAAAGGCACTGCTGAGGGGCACCTGGGTGGCTCAGTCATTAAGTGTCTGCTTTCGGCTCAGGGCATGATCCAGATCCTGGGATTGAGCCCCGCACCTGGCTCCCTGCCCCTCTGGGAGCCTGCTTCTTTCTCTCCCACTCCCCCTGCTTGTGTTCCCTCTCTCTCTGGTTGTCTTTCTCTCTGTCAAATAAATAAATAAAATCTTAATAAAATAAAAAAAATAAAATAAAATAAAATAAAATAAAAGGCACTGTTGAGAAAGTTCATGCAATGAGTCTTGAGTAAGCCCAGGTTTTTTGTTTTGTTTTGTTTTGTTTTGTTTTTAAGATTTTATTTATTTGAGAGAAAGAGAGAGAATACATGCAGGGGAAGGGGCAGAGGGAGAAGGAGAAGCAGACTTCCTGATGAGCAGGGAACTTGATGTGGGGCTCAATCCCAGGACCCTGGGCTCATGAACCAAGCCAAAAGCAGACAAGCAACTGAGCCACCCAGACGCCCCAAGCAGGGCCAGATCTTTAATATAATAGGATTTGATTCTATATTATCTGTATAGACAAATAGAATTGTAAGAGTTCCAAGAGAATTTCTTGAGGACTGGAGAACTGAGGAAATTAACATTTACTAGCTCCACGCTTCATGTAAATACAAAGCGCTTGTATATGCATTTTTTCGTGTAATCCACATAGGAAATGTACAAGGTGGATATTAACTCTGTTCTGAAGAGAAGAAAACCAAGTCAAAGATATTAAGACATATGCCTAAGTCATACCACAGGTAAATGAAAATGTGTGATTTGTTCAAATGATGACATTATGAGAAGTATATATGTTTGCCGTGGTGAACACACGTACTAAGAAAAGTCTTAGAAGGAATCCTCAGAATGAAATAAATATGATACATTGGTAGGATCACTGAAGTAAATGACCAAATTACTGAAATAAGTCTGGATATATAGAGAACAGTCAGATTATGAAGGAATAAAACCATAAACACAGGCACAGATATGAAAAAGGTGAAAATAAATGAGAATGGTGAAGATTTCTTGAGAAACTAGTGATATTATTAAAATAGATTTTAGGTCAGTTCTATTTGACTGAGGTAAATGAATATGAGAACTTAGCAAGTTCAGGTACCAATTGAGGTGCAAAGTGATGACCCCAGATCTGAGGTCAGATTAGGAGTGGTACAGGAGGGAGGTTTGTTGGCAATGGGACTAAAATGATGAGATTTTTTTTTAAATAAAGAAACCTTAAAAATGAAAAGTATCTAGTTTTAAAATTAGTTAGCCTCTGGAACATGAAGAAAGATTAAAATATTCTGCCATATAGGACTAAGAATAGGGATATAAGTGACAGAGATAAGAATTTTGCTAAAGGAATCTGAGTTAGAGAGGCTTACTGTTGGTGCAGTGAGATGATACATTCATTCAGTTTTAGATACAATGTGAGATGAAAGCAGAAGTTCTAAATAGCATATCCAGTAGTCTCTAGCTATTGCACATGAATCAAAATATATCATTAATGTGAACATGCAGTAGTGAGAAAAAAAGTCTCCTGTGATCATGTGTCCTTTTCCCTCAGATCATTTTTTCCAAGGGTTGAAACTGTTAACATATAGAAACTGTTCTAAACAGACAGGTGGTCGAAACTGTCAGAAGGGGTATGCTTTATTTGTCTTAAGGATTCGTTAAAAGAATGAATGTATTTGAAATAAAGATTTCTTCCTGTGTCTTGTGTTGCAGAAATGCCACAGTTACAATAATTCTGAAGCCCTTTTTAGAGGTACATGTGAGAGTAGATTACCTATTTGGGGGCTTCAGAGAATGATTTCAAAATAACACTAATACATATGAATATTGACTCTCTTAAACTAATGACTAATAACTAATAACAACCACAGTTAATCTGTATTATGCTTTCTTTCTTGTTGCCATATACCTAATTGTGAATTGTTTTATCAAAATTCAGATTATGTGTTGACAGTAGGGGATATTTTGTATAGGGAGGGGGAGGTGCAGGGAGTAGACAGAAACTTTTTGTACTTTTAGCTCAATTTTAATGTGAACATAAAACTCTAAAAAAAACTCTAAAAAATGGTCTTTCTAAAAAACAAATTATGATACTTAAAACTGACACTACAGTTACTCTTTTAGGTTTTAAGTAAACTGTACAGAGGAATGGGTAAGATATTTCCAATAAATCAGCCTCGTAACTCCCTGACAAACAGTTTAAACAAATTCTCCAGTAAGGATGAGCATTGTGACCACCTTTAAATATGTGAAATAGGAAATCTTAGTTTATTCCTGGGGGCATGGAGGGAACAATTATATGTATATGGAAATTGCAAATTGCTTATTTGGAGAAATTAAAAAATATTGATGCCAGTAATTGAAATGCAGCCTGTGTCATTATATAGGCCAGAAAGTGTCTAGATAGCAATAACTTAATATGCAGCTGTAAGGATGTGGAGGTGCAGGGACTTCAAACAATTTTGTACAAGAAATTTTATACAAGAAATTTTGTACATGTTTTATCAGTTGTTTTACAAAGGGAAGGATGGGTAAATTTCTCTTAGGATGAAAACAGAAATTTTTGAAAAGTCCAAGAGAAATTATTGTATTAAATTTGACACATCCCACTTTTTCCTTTAAAATGCATACTTCTGTGAATATGACATTAATCTGATGAGGAAAATTATCACCTTGTCCCATGCAAGCTTTAAGTTATAATTGTGAGAACAAACATCTCACTCCTTTATCACTGCAAGAGGTGACGTTAACAGTTTAGTTGGTTAATTGAAAGGCTAAAGTGAATTTTGTCTACCAGCTTTAATGCAAACTTGATAGCCCAAATAGTTCAATTTTGCTTTTTAACCACATTTCTAGAAACAGAAACAGATGCTCCAGGCTAAAGATTGCTCACAAAAGATTCTAATGAGATGAAAAAGTATGAATATAAATTGCACCTTATCTCTGATGCTTTAAGAGGGAATTTTCTCAGAGATTATGTTTAGAAAGATATTGTTCCTATGATGAGCATAAAAGCTCACACTTAATTTCACTTATTGCAAATGATATTTCTACTTTTTCTGTCTTTTAAGGAATACCTATATAGTATATCTAGTAGATTTTTGGCAATAAGCTCTTTCTTTTTGAGAAAACATAATTTAATACATTATCCTTTTTTTTTTTTAACTGATAGGTGAGGTAAAAGTGGCTTTTAGCTATCAGGTAGAACAAAACACCTTTAAGTCTCTCATAATTCAGTCACATGATTCCTGGAGCCTATATAAGATAGTGTAGAAATATATCAATATATAAATCTGATAGAATTATGATACTCCTGTAATGGCTGCTTGCAGTTTTGTGCTCTACAACTAAACTTATCGAGTAGTTAAGGTATAAAGCAGATAGGTACAAAGACTATAATCCCAGCAATTCTCCTCCTTTAAAAAAAAATTCTTATTTAGAAGTCAGAGAGATATTAAATATTATGTTAAAAGCTCCAAATATTTTATAGTAAAGAGACTCAGAATATTGGTTTAGAGGGAAAATATCTCAAAGTATACAATTCAATGTAGATTTACACCTGCTATAGAGATAAAATTATTTCTATGCATATTAAAAGGAATTTGCATTTCTCTGGGTACTGTCTACCCTACTATAATTGAGATGACTTTATTGAAGTTTATTTTTTTCTCTCATGCATCCATTCAAAAATGGGCAGACTATTTGAGGCTAATTGGGTATATAATCCTTGACTTTTGACTCACTTGTGCATTTATGGCAGGTGGTTGGTCCAGTTTCCACCATTTCCCAGCCGGTAGGAAGGAGAAAGGGAGCAGGGAAGTCAACATCCTATGGTGTTAAGGTCAAGAGCTAGTAGGGTTAATCATTCTAGGGCATAGATATATGGCTACACTTAGCTGTGAGGGAGATTGGGTGTGGTTACAGGCTCTAAACCAGCCCCCAACGACCCCAACTGGAAATCATCATAAAGTAATATATAACAAAAATATACTTGCTTTAGATGAAAAAAAAAAAAAGATGCAGGTTAGATTTAAATGACTGTTAGAAATATAAACTGTTTACCCACACTTGAGAAAGTTCTGTTGAATTTTGAATAGGAGTGTGTGGCCCCAAAAGCCTTTTACATTCTTTCACAATTTTTACTGAATTTTGAAAGAGCTACTTTCAAACTGGGAGTATTCCAGGGGGGAGAAATAGAAAATTTATCTGAAATGATAGGATTGGGGAATGGGGGTAATGGGTACTCTTCTTGAATATTTTAATACCAGCTAATATTTATTGAGTATGTGCACTGTGCTTTGCAATGTACTAACCACTTTCCACTTAGTAACTAGCTTAATCCTCACAAAGACCCTTAAAGCGATATTATTGCCATTGTATTGGAGATGAGGTTTTGAAACTTACTGGGGTGAAATAGTTTCATATGAAATAATAAATGAAGTTAATGAAACATATAGAAATAAAATATACTAATTTTGAGGCAGCATTAAAGAAAGAAAATGTGAGAATGGGGCAATAAGACAAAAAATTCTAGTTTAGTATAGAAGCATTGGCAAAAACAGAGACAGAATATAGTCTATAGCCGAGTTCGAGTTATCACGCTGAGCAGAGAAAGTGTGATTCATAAGCCATGAAAAGAGGTAGCAAGTGGAAGAACAGGATGGGGTCAGAGTTACTCTCTTTCAAGAGAGGAAAATTCAAGATTAAGCCACAGGTTTTTCTTTTAAATTAAAATTTAAATATTTCCAGGAAAACTTGACCAGGTAGTGGTCACTTTTGGTCTTAAAAAAGGCAAGACCTCATAATCTTTCAAAATTCAACTTGGGTTGGCTTTCTGAGAACGCTTCCTTGATCCCCTTTCTCATTTCCACTAACGGAAGACTTCATCATTGCTTCTTTCTTACCTCTATAAATTTAGTGTAGTCCTTTTCTTTCACTTACCACACTTGATTATATTTGTTTACATGACCGTCTTCAGTGTTCACAACTTTTAAATATGTGCTCCTGGGGCACCTGGGTGGCTCAGTCGGTTAGGTGTCCAAGTCTTGATTTCAGCTCAGGTCATGATCTCAGGGCCCTGAGATCCAGCCCCACATTGGATTCCCCACACAGCAGGGAATCTGCTTGAGATTCTCTCTCTCCTTCTCTCTGCCCCTCCCTCCACACTCATGCTCTCTCTTGCTCTCTCTCAAATAAATAAATCAACCTTTAAATTTGTGCTCCCCATGCCTAATGAAGTATTGACTATTCTCAATAAATGTTTATTGAATTGAATTAAATGTCTCCACATATATAGAAAGGAAGTTTAATTGGGGTTGGCAAAAATAAGGACAGCAAACATTTGAAACATGGTGCTATTCCCTTTTGGTCCTTATACTAGACATAAAATAATAATCATCCTACTTTTTTGAGCTAAGTCTAGAGAATCCTTTCTAACACAAGTAGGTTTTGTCTGTCAATAGAAGTTGACATAAAATGAGAGCTTTTCACAGGGCAGCCACATAGGTTAGCCCTGCAAAAACTGCTCAGCTGAGCATAGTATTATTACTTTTTGTCTTTAGCCAAAGAGTCTCAATTCAAGCTAAGAACACCAATATACCCTCAGAAGGTTTGTAGAAAACAGAGTATTGAAGGTTTAGAAAAGACAATAAATTTGAGATAAAAATGTTTGCTGATACTTCTGGAAGGGATATAGAAGTTTAGATTCAGTTTACATTGACCCTGGTAAAGTTTATTTTTATTTCTTCCTCTAGCATTTAGAAAGTTGTACCTTCTTTTCTTCAAGTCTTTTTCACCACTGTCCTAATCAAGAAATTTATCGGGGTGAGTAGGAGGATGACCAGCAATCTATGCCCATCAGGGAACCATTTCCAAGCCATGAACGTATATTTGAGTTCTGCCAATATAAACACTTAATAAAGGAATTTTGCTAAAATGCCGAGCAAGACTTATGTGTGTTTTTTTCCTACCTTCTATGTACAAGATCAATGATGGCAATCAATCAACTACTTGGAAGGATTGATATTTGTGATTGTGAAATTGAGTAGAAAGGGAAATGAAGGTAAAAAGGTAAAAACGAGGCCTTCCTTAAAGTTTTGGATCCTAGGTCTTAAAACATATCTTTTGCATTGGCAGATAAGTCGACCATTCTTCATTTTCCTGACATTGAAGGACTGTTATTTGCCTCACTCATTCTGTGCTTAGATAGTCTGTCTTTCTGAATTTGGGGTTAGCATCTCTATGTCACAATTAGAGTTGTTTTGAGCATCTCCAATATTGTTTAAGGAGAACCTTATCCACCAAGTATCCTGCTTCCACAAGGAATCTGTTGCCCTGTTTGTTTTGTCACAGATTTATAATGCTTATAAATCAAAGCAACTTTGTTTTGAAGAGTGGTTAATGCTCGTCTCTCCTCTGTGAAAAAGAAGACAGTTGGAGATAAGCAGCAGAACTGACATTTGGTCACTTTGGTTACAAATAGTAACTAAATGACCCTGAATGTTCTGGTGTAGGCACTAACCCCTGGTGATCAGATAGGCCTTTTATCAACTTCTCCCACTCCCAGCCCAAACCCTGCAAATTGCAACATGTGGATTTTTCTTTTTAAGAAGTGAAAACTTTCATATTACAAGCTAGGTTTGACCAAGGTACAAAAATCAGTATAAAAAAAAGTATCTCATTTGTGTGTTTCAGTTTAGCTGTGTTCAACCATCATCATTTCTTGCATCACTATGTTTTATGTGTTTGAGTAATGGAATGAGAATTACAAGAAACTACTGAAGTGGCATGTTCTAATAATTACCTGGATTTAGGCAAGAATCTCTTAGGCTTTCATTGAATTACTAAAAGCATTTGCCTGTATCATCTGCAAGTTATTTATACCTTAATTAATGATTTTACAAATAATTGATAAATGGGTTTGGCTTTTTTAGAGCTGTTAAGTAGCCAGTTGTATTAGAAGCTCTCTTGCAGAGTATTATCAGACAGCATCCTTCCCCACAAATACTAAGAGTCTATTCATGGACTCTCTGCTATATACAATGGTGTCTTACATGTAGAAAACACCCATTGTGTTACTAGAGTGTACCATGCCCTGCCAAGACTTTATATGCTTTTCACATAATTCTGCTTAAAGGCAAGGAAACCGAGATTTAGAGAGAATATGTAACTTGCTCAAATGCACATAGCTCTCATGGAACAGATAATTCAGTACAAGCAAGTTATTTCCACTATTACATGCTCTCTCCCGAGGACTTAAAATTTAATGAGGAAGACAAATAGCAAAATTATACTTCCTAATATCTGAACATTAGATTCATCATTTGTAATACTGGAATAAATTTATCCCACAGTTTTGTCATGAAGATTAAATAAAAAATGTGTATGAAGAGGATGATTTATATTTGTTATGTATGCATCCATAACTGGGCACAGGATTTTAAAATGCCATATCTAATGTACAAATTCCTGGTGTAATTAGGATTCTTCATTATTCTTTCAGAATGATGTATTTCTTTCCTCACCATACTGTTAATGAGCAAAGCAATGAATTTTTCTTACCCTTCTCTTTGAGGTACCTCATAGCAAATGCTGAAAGTTGCTGTCTAATTCTAACTATCCAAAACACATTGTACATTACTGAGTTTAGCCATACAACCTAGTATAAAAATGGCAGTGCTTAAGGTCCTCTGCAAGACTGTGAGTTTCCCGAGGGCAGCAGGTATGCCTCAAGCTTCTGGTTGTTTCAGTCCATTAGCACAGGGTCTGAAACATTGAACCAGAGTGTACCCAACATATCAATATCATTATTTATATAGGTTATATCAATACAGCATTATTTTTTATATTGGTTTATATGAACCGAATCAATTAGATTGCAGTAACTAGAAGTAGTGTCAAGGCAGAGGATTTCAGCAGAAGGAACACTAGCCAGTAGTGACAAATTATGTGCTCTATTCTACATTCTTATCTCAATACAGCTGCTGACTTGCTATGAGATCTTACACAAGTCACTAATGCTTTCTTGAACTATAGTTTATTGATTTATAAAATAAACAGGAAATATCTACCTAGCTAATTAAAGCAATAAATAATAGTGTTACAGTGTTTTAGAGCTAGAAAAGACTGAAGAATTTTTTTCCTTCCAAACACAACCCCATTTAAAGCTGTCATCCAAAACTATTTAGTTGACAAAAATAGAGAAAATTATTAGTTATTTAACCAAGGTTTCTTGCTTCCCACTCCTATCCTATATTTACTATATTATCCTATAAGAAAAAAACCTGCATGTTAAATAAATACAACGTGACATACTTCATATTTGGAACATACTCTAGAATTTACAAAAAAATTGCATAATTGTCAATCATCCTACAGAATAAACGTCATCATTCTGATGCTTTACAGGAAAGAGCATAGACTCACTAAATTTGGAATAACTTAGCCAAGGTCACGCAGTTCATAAGGGGCCAAGCTAGGACTTGGACTCACCTTTTTGTCTTTATATTTCATTCTAGTTTGAATAGCTATTAAAGTACTCTGGCATTCGCCAGAGATATATTATGTTCTAATTAAATATACTAATCCTGGGGCGCCTGGGTGGCTCAGTTGTTAAGCGTCTGTCTGCTCGGCTCAGGGCGTGATTCCAGGGTTCTGGGATCGAGCCCTGCATCGGGCTCCCTGCTCTGCTAGGAGCCTTCTTCTTCCTCCCCCACTCCCCCTGCTTGTGTTCCCTCTCTTGCTGGCTGCCTCTATCTTTCTGTCAAATAAATTTAAAAAAATCTTTAAAAAAAATACACTAATCATTATATTGTTTCCCATAAAAGTTAATAGTTACATTTCCTTCTTTTTCTTTTATAGATCCCAATTTTTGTTATTGAAAGTGTGATATTTTTATTTATAAATCATAAAATTAGGGGGCGCCTGGGTGGCACAGCGGTTAAGCATCTGCCTTCGGCTCAGGGCGTGATCCTGGCGTTATGGGATCGAGCCCCACATCAGGCTCCCCTGCTGTGAGCCTGCTTCTTCCTCTCCCACTCCCCCTGCTTGTGTTCCCTCTCTCGCTGGCTGTCTCTATCTCTGTCGAATAAATAAATAAAATCTTAAAAAAAAAAAAAAGAATAAAGAGTTATTTATTAAAAAAAAAATCATAAAATTAAGCTATTTTTCTCCTGGTTAGCAAATTGAGGCATCCTTAGTGGAGGAGACCCGGGGGGATTCATAAACAGATGAAAGGTTTCCTTTTTACCAGATATATTTTTGGATAATTCAGGCAATGGAATATAATAATATAATATGTGACTAGATAGTCACATATCAGCAGGAGATAATATGTAAGTATAATAGAGAGAAAATACTTAACTTGCCTTGAGGTTGATAAAATGTGTAAAATTCTTATTTAACAAAATTTTTTTAAATCGAATAGGACAAAAAGTAGAAAGCTTTTGAAGGGATTATTTTTAAGTAATGAACTAAGTCTAAGAAGTGAAATACCCTGATAGGTTAGTTTTAGAACAGTTCTGTTTCCTAGTGGCCAAATCCATTGAATAAGGAAAGTGGCTGTTCAGATACTTAGTAAAAGTAAGAACATTTGTTACACATGTCACTGAGGTGACACCCTGAACAGCTGGAGAACTACATGTGGACTTGATTTCTCCAAAATGAACTCTGGTAAAACAGAAATTTCCCCTGTAAGTTTCAAGAATGCTTATGCAGCCTGTATTACCTTAAGACACACTAAGTGTATAAGAAAACAGAGGAGGTTTTCATATTAGACAGAATTCCAGTATTTAGTAATACAACAAGAAAAAATATCAACTGACTAGGTCAAAATAGAATACTATCATTACTCAGAAAAAGAAACACTTTGCTCTGACCATTTAATGCTAGGCTCTAACATAAATTTACATAAATTTCTCTGAAAGATGCAAAACTATTGTAATTGTTGGTTTAGTTAGAATTTCAATGGTAATTTGAACTATTTTACATGATATTATCACTTGATTATTTTGTCTCAGTGAGTACTACCCTACACAATATGGTGGGTAGTGTGGGTGGGCCCCATCCAATCAGTTGAAGGTCTTAAGAGCAAAGAGTGAGGTTTCCTGAAGAGGGAATTCTCTTTAAGTCTGCAACATAGAAACTCCGCCTGAGTTTCCAGGTTGGTGCTCTGTGGAATTCAGACTCTAGACTGCAAATCAGCTCTTGTCTGTATTTCCTGCCAGCTGACCCGACCTACAAATTTTAGACTTGTCAGTCCCCACAGTCACATGGTGTAATTCGTTAAAATAAATCTTTCTCTCTTTCTCTCTGCTCTCTTTATGTGCATACACACACACACACACACACACACACACACACACACAAACACAAAACCTATTAGTTCTATTTCTCTGGAGAAACCCTACTAATATATTCTTCTTCCATTATTTCTCCAAACCTATGAATTGTTAACTTATTCAACTGTAAGCTGCCTCAGAACCTTATAGAAGGAGGTGGATAATACATTAATAAGTAATATAGATAGTAATCTGACATGCATAAATATTGCAGAAATTAACACTCTATCAGAATTCCCAAGACAAACATGATATCCTGGCTAAAATGTTTTTATCAAATGTGGAATTCAAGCTGGAAACAATGAATTGGAGAGAATGTGAATAGGACAAAAATAAAATAATGTGAAATGTAGAGTGTTGCAGGTGAGCAGAAAACATAACATAAGATGGTGCTTGATAGAATAATTACCATATTTAGCAAAACAAGAGCAGGCCACTCCATATAGGTTGATGATTTCTTTGGAGGGGAAGTCAGGAGAGATTAAGTATTATTAATACTAGACATTTATTATTTCTTCAGTTAAAAGAATTTCAGATTCACTACAGTGTGAAAACACTTGCCACTTCTGATGGTATGGGTTGATCACTACACATGATGCCTGCTGAGGGCAATGCCAGGTGTGAAATCCAGGATGTGTCTGCTCACCATGCTGGTACTATAAGCACCAGGAGGGAAGGGAGTTGCCTTCTCTAATTCACACAAAGCCCCTGAGGCAGTGGCAGTACTGACACAAATATGTTCTCCAGCTTCTTCTCTTTTAGTTTAAAAATGGATGGCTCCATTCCTATTTTATTCATTTAATTTTGTCTAATATAAAATAAATCTTACACTGGCAATGCTATCATAATGTGTAAGCCTAAACAAAAATGTTACCTTCTACTGAATAAGCACCCATAGCGCTTAGTAAGATGCAGTGTCTTAGTCTGTTTGCGCTGCTATAACAAAATTCCACAGACTGAGCAGCTAATAAGCAACAGAAAGTTATTTCTCACAGTTCTGGGAACTGAGAGTCTGAGATCAAGGTTCCAGCATGTTTGGAGGAGGGCCCTCCTCCCAGTCACAAACTGAGGAAGGTTGTGAGCTAGCCCTCTGGGGTCTCTTTCATAAGCAGACTAATCCCATTCATAGGGGCTCTGCTCTCATGACCGAATACCTCCCGAAGGCCCCACATCTTAATACCATCATATTGGGAATTAGGATTAAACATATGAATTTTGATGGCACACACATTCAACCATAGCAATGGGTAAATTCTTTCTATGGAAAGACTCTGGGGGTTAGAAATACTAAATTTCTTGCTTTTTAAGTACACTTTATCTTCTACTTCTATTCCCCTTTAGAGAAGAAAAATCTTCAATTCTTGTATTTCATATTTATAAGCCTAGTGAAGAACAGAAAACTAAATAAATCCTTTTCTTTTTCTGTTCTTTGAAAAACACTTGTTTTATGGTTGGAATTATTCTTTCTCAAGGTCATTAAATATGACTAAGTTATATTGTCTTCAAACTTATAATATTTCACAGTATTTGGGGATTGAGGACATATTTATCTCCAAGTGTGGGTAAATTAGTAAGGGAAATAACATTTGCCAAATGCCTAAAATATAAAGATCAATATATTTTAACCTACAGACAACACACCAAGGTTATGGGCACATTCAACACATCTAGTCACTTGTGCCAGCTAAAGTTTTTAAAAGCATTCTGCCTAGATTCAATACTTCAACTCAATTTACTTATATATTTTGAATACTTACTATGTGCCAGACTCTATAGTAAAACTGATGCATTCCTATAAAAATCTCTTTGAACAGAAGCAACAAAGATGACAAAATCATGCAATCTTGACTTGGTAAACAAATGCAGGTTAGAAGTTAGATGCTGTTCCGTCTGTCAGGGGACACTGTTGAGCAGTCATCCCCCACCTCCTGCCCTCCTAGTAATAAGATACACATTCAGGTCAAATGGGAACCCAGCACCTTTCAAATAGAGGTGTTTTTTATTTATTGATTATTCAAAATTAATGGACATTTAAATAGTTACATTTTCTAAGCTGTATCTACCTGATGTTTTAAGATGATGTGAATGTAAATTTGATGTGTAAAAGATTTCTCAAAAATATGTTTTAAAATGAAATTTTATGTTATTATCCACTTTCCTTACTATGTATTTCTTCAAAGTAATATAATTAATAAAAACATGTACATGTTTAATAATTGTATCGCTATCATTTTTCACTACTTAGTGATATGAAATGTGTTGATAAAGGCGCTATTTGTGATTTCCTAGAGGATTAACTTTTAAGCTTTTGGTAATTATGTTAAATTCTAAATTCATATACTTATAAATGAAAATGTAAAGTCATTGTAGAAATAACATTTCTGTGTGAGAAGAATGGTAAGGTAAACGGAGGGGGAATGACAGTAAAGTCTCAATGAGAGCAAGCAACACAGGAAAAGGTGGTAAAATGAAAAGAAGGAGTTTTAATAGGCTCCAGGAGACTGAAGATGTTTGAACTCTTAATCTACCAAATATTTTTATTATATCTGATCCTTATAAAGCAGGCAGTTCCTTACACACATACAGATACACACACACAGGTATATTATTTATTCTCATGTGTGTGTCAAATGTTGCTAGAGAATATTCTAATAATTTTAATATATAAAATATTGTATGGTAACTATAACTATTATACACATATTTGTTGCTGTCCTATGAATACACTCTTTTTCCTCATATCCTGTCCTACAAGGGTTATTATTTCTGCATCGAATGCTTTCTTTCAATGATACCTTCACTGGGCTAATTACAGTTCATCCTGTGGTTCTCACCTGAGACATCAACTTGTCTAGGAGCTCTCTCGGGTCACCTATATTAATCTGCCAGTTGTGCCATAACAAAACAAGACTGGATGGCCAAAACAATATAAATTTATTTTCTCACAGTTTTGGAAGCTGGAAGTCCAATATCATATCAATTTGTATGTGGGCAGGTTTACTTTCTTCTGAGATCTTTGTACTTGGCTTGCAGATGACTGGTTACTTGCTATGTCATCATATGGTCTTCTGTGTGCATGCATCTCTGGTGTCTCTCTGTGTGTCCAATTTCCTCTTAAAAGGATATCATTTAGACTGGTCTAAGGTTACCCTAATGGTCTCATTTTAACTTATCATCCCTTTAAAGACCCTGTCTCTGTACACAATCACATTTTGATTTACTGACTGTTAAGAGATCAACATATGAGTTCTTAGGGTACATAATCCAGCCCATAACACCACCCCAATTATCTTCATTGTTCCTTTTATTGTGATTCTATACTATACTCTGTATTTTCTGATAGTATTGCATGGGCAGTTTCTGTTTAGTTCTATGAGTCTCTTTGTTTCCTCAACTAAAGTTAAATGCAAGGGGCGCCTGGGTGGCTCAGTCATTAAGTGTGGGCCTTTGGCTTGGGGAGTGATTCCCAGAGTCCTGGGATCGAGCCCCGCATCGGGCTCCCTGCTCCGCTGGGAGTCTGCTTCTTCCTCTCCCACTCGCCTGCTTGTGTTCCCTCTCTTGCTGGCTGTCTCTCTGTCAAATAAATAAACAAAATCTTAAATAAATAAATAAATAAATAAACAAATAAATAAATAAATAAAAATAAAGTTAAATACTAGAACTGCACTCACTTTACCATATTTCCCTATGCATTATGATTTCAGAGATTGTAAACTGCCAAATGTAGTTCATAGTGATCATAACAAATCATTAACAGTAAGATATTTGATTTTAGGGATATTAAAATGTGAAAATGGGCATATTTTAATTGGTAAAACAGTATAGCTAGCTACTGCTCTATCCTCAGAGCCTAGCTGAGTGGCTAATCTATATTAGGGAATCAGGAAATGCTTTTAATTTTAATTAATTAATTAATTTATTTATTTATTTTTAGGAAGTACTTTCTAAATACAAGAATACTTGCATTTTCACAACACTATGTAAAGTGGGAAATTTGTAATTATACCAATTTTAAATAGTATAAATCATGTTTCATAGAAGATATACAGTTCCTTGAAAAGGATGCAAATATCAAAACCCAGGTCTTAGAGTATTTTTTCAATTTGTTTTCTGCTATGACCTGAATTTTTGTGTATTTCCAAAATTTGTATATTGAAATTCTAACCCCTCCCCAAAGTGATAGTATCAGGTGAGGTCTGTGGGAGGTGATTAGATTATGAGGGTGGAACCCTCATAAATGGAGGATTTGTGCTGTTATAAAAAACATCCCACAGAACTCCCTAGCCCCTTCAGCCATGTAGGAATGAATACAACAATCTGTAGCCTGAAAGAGGAACCTCACCCAACCACGCTGGCACTCTGATCTCAAACTTCCAGTCATCAGAACTATAAGAAATACATTTCTGTTGTTTATAAACTACCCAGTCTGTGGTATTTAGTTATAGCAGCCCAAATAAACTATATTTCAGAGCTAGTAAATAGCAAAACAAGACCTAAGGACTTTTAATTCTGAGTCTAGATATCTTTCCACTTTATTAAGCTTACCTATAATGTACAGTTCATGTTTTACCTTTTTCTTTGAATCAAAGAAAATAAAAATAAAGACTTTTATGGCTTCATGATTATATATATATGTATATTATATATATGTGTATATGTATATATACATATGTATGTATATATATAATGGAATATATATATAATGGAATATATTATAAATATGTATATATATATACAGGAAGATGAATGTAACATTTATACACCACTTTGGATTATAATTATTCTTCAACTAGAGGATAATTAAAGGAGCTCCAAGGGAGTACAAAATATGAATATTATAAGTCACTTACAGTGAGTTGATTGAGCAGATAATAAAGAACTTCACTATCAGAGCAAAATTTGAGTTGGACTTCGAAGGATTCATTTGAGGAATACGTGTACATGTGAGTATGTGTGTGTGTGTGTGTGTGTGTGTGTGTGTGTTGGAGAGTAATTGAAAAAAGTTTTCCTTTTTGACAAAAGCAAAAGTGTGACAGTGCAAAACGTAAAGATTATTCTGAAACTTGAGGACAGGAGGCATTATTAGTTAAAATAGACTTAATGTGATCACTGTGCTTGAGACTATTGTTGAATTCCTTAATTTCACTAAGTTCTATGATTTTCCTATACATTTCTTATACAAAATTTACAAATTTTATAACTTCCGTTGATGATGCATTTGTTTATTAAGGATGGTGCTGGGAAGAATTAATTAGGTAATCACTTGGAATTTCAGTAGGTTAGGAAGGTTTCATAACAACAGTTACATATATGCATTTACACACACACTAGTGCAGTGTATGTAACTGGAAAATCAAATTATTTCATAGACGTCAATGACAATGTATTCCTCTGGTATTGTTTTTACACTCCAAGATTATGATTATAACTCGTTAACTGATATGGTTCTCTGAGCTTGAAACTAGTAATAAAGTTACCCCTGCTAGATTTTGGATGAAAGAAATCTGTATCTTACATAAACCTAATCAAACACATTATATACAGTCATGTAATATACTTTCATTAAAATGCTATCTTGGCCTAGTTTTCTAGCCTTGGTTAGACTTACCTTTCCCTTATCAAACATTTACACTCTGGGCACTCTGCACCAGTCCTAATCACCCCAGGTCAGGTACCATACAACCAGAAATAGTTATGAGGGTCTAGAACCTGCTGAAATTGTTCAAATTAGCCAACCCTCAGGAAGCCCTGAGGTACCTAGCCTATCCCACTCCACTTGCTATACATAAGCTTCCCCAAACAGCTGCAGCTCACTGTTACCCTGCCCCCATGTGTAAACCCATGAGGCTCTGTTTAGCAGCCTTCTTTCTTTCAAAGCTGTAAGTAACAGTGCTCAGGGTGAACGTGTTGTGTCCCACCATCAGGAAAAAGAAATTAATTAATTAAATCTTATAAATTAAATCTAGTATTGTCAGTAGTTAAAAAAAGAAAAGAAATTAAGAAAAAACTAAGAAAGAAAGGAAAAAAGAAAGAAGAAAGACAAGGAGAAAAAATAAATAAAAGAAAAAAGGAAAAAGGAAAAAAAACTTTTAAAATAAGCTTTTGAAGAAGGCTCTTCATTTAACAAGAATTTGGTGTATTTCACTTCAATTATATATTTAATTATTTTTACTAAGTATCAGTGATGACCTTAGCACACAAGCCCCAACAAAGACTAAACCTCAGACAATTTTGTGAGTTAACAAATTCAACCTTCATTGCTCAACCTTCTTATAGCCCACAACGTTCATATGAAAATTGAACCTAAATTGTG
Organism: Ursus maritimus; assembly: GCF_017311325.1. Classification (NCBI taxonomy): domain Eukaryota; kingdom Metazoa; phylum Chordata; class Mammalia; order Carnivora; family Ursidae; genus Ursus; species Ursus maritimus. The sequence goes on from NW_024424008.1 coordinate 25,083,796, forward strand.
AAATAGTATAGTTTATGAGCAGCAAAATAAACATATAGTTTCTCCTTTGTGGGAAGAATTCACTTAGTATCTCAGTTTTCACTGTTGAGAAAATATATAAGATAGTATGCAAATACAGTAGAAGCAACCAAAGACAGCTGGAGGAATCATGCCATTGTTTACTCTTTATGTTTTACTAGGAAGAGAATTTTGATACAATCCTTCATTGGAATAGCTTTCTCGGGGACAATTTGTTAACCTGACATATCACAGAATGTAAGTTCTACTATAAAGTAAGCTCTATAAGGACAAGATCTTTGACTAATGCCTGATGCATAGTAGGTGCTGGTGAATATACTCTGAATAAATGAATGAATCCTAACAGTTGACAGCATAATTCTCTTTATATCATAACATAATGGAGTAGAAAGCTTATAAACCATCAGAAGGGACTAGGTACAGAAAACAAAATCAATGTCTTTTAGAAGTCTCTTTTTTAAAGCAAATTAGGAATCTGATGAAGTGAACTGTGGAATCAGCACTATTGCAGCACATTGCATTTTTGTAAATAGGCATTTTTGAGACAACACAACACCATTGTTTCTCCAGAGATTGCTGAGACAACACTTGCTTGAAATGGGCCCATTTACGACTTCAGCTGCCTTCTTTATTGTTTGCATAGACTCTTTAAGTTATCTTTTGATATTTTTACAATTGCTTTCCAAACTACTTACAAGACAACCTTCTAGAACTTTGTGAGGGAAACCAAGATCGATGAGACATAGTCAAACCAGCAGGAGCATCCACAAGCAGCTGCCACCTTCAGGCTTTTTACCATTCCAGGACTATCTGCAGACATGTGCTTTTTATCATATGTTCAACAACATTTTTGAGAGCTCTCTCTTTCCTTTTTTTAATGCCTGAATTCCCCCATCAGACATAAATGGCAAAGCTTTTAATTCTGTACATCTAATAAGCACATGTTCAAGAAATGCTTACTAACGACAGGTTATTGCATTAGCCTCTTAACTGGTCTCTTTTTCTCTCTGTTTTACCAAAGTTAATCTTGCATAGTTTTTCTCATGTTAGATTAATCTTCCTGAATTATTGTTTTATCATATTTTTTCTTACTAAATTATTTTTTCAGTGACTCCTACTTTCCAAAGATTCAATTCTAAACTCCTGATCTCCAGTGTAAAAACCCAGTATGTCCTTAATTCTCTAAGCTCTCCATGCAAATAGTGCTACCAAGCCTTAGCTGTGCCCCTTTTTGCACCCCTATTAAGCTGATTCCTGCCTATCTCTAAGATTCAACTAATTTCACACCCCCTTCATGCAACCTTTCCATTTCAGCCTCCAATGATCACTCTCTGTTCTGAAATTAAGGCTAATTTTTAGAACTATTACCATGTGCTTGGTTATTATTTTGTCTTATTTCCTGGTTTAGTTTATTTCTGATTCTATGTTTTGTTTCCTTATTACCCCAATAACTGTACACTTCTTTATATCTGCCCTCTGATCATCCTTGATATCATTCCAGCTCACTAATTCTATTACTTCCACCCCAATAATTCCATAACCTCAAAAGGACCTTAATACAGTTTTTCATTATCCACTATTTCTATATATTTCTTTTCTTGGCTCTTTGTCTGCTATAACGATTTCCTTGTGTATATGTATAAAAATTCTTTTAAATTTATTTTTTTAATTTAAATTCAATTAATTAACATATCAGTTGTATATAACACCCAGTGCTCATTATATCATGTGCCCTCCTTAATACTCATCACCCAATTATCCCTTCCCTCCACCCATCTCCGCTCCAGCAACCCTCAGTTTGTTTCCAATGGTCAAAAGTCTCTTATGGTTTGTCTCCCTCTCTAATTTTGTCTTGTTTTTCCCCCCTCCCTTCCTCTATGCTCCTCTGTTTTGTTTCTTAAATTCCACATATGACTGAAATCATATGATAATTGTCTTTCTCTGATTGAGTTATTGCACTTAGCATAATACCCTACAGTTCCATCCATGTCAATATAAATAGTAAGATTTCATCCTTTTTGATGGCTGAGTAATATTCCAGTGTGTGTGTGTGTGTGTGTGTGTGTGTGAGAGAGAGAGAGAGAGAGAGAGAGAGAGAGAGAGAGAGAGAGAGAGAGAGAGAGAGAGAGAGAGAGAGAGAGAGAGAGAGAGAGAGAGAGCTTGTACACACTACATCTTCTTTGTCCATTCATCTGTCGATGGACATCTGGCTCTTTCCATAGGTTTGGCTATTGTGGGCATTGATGTTATAAACATTGGGGTGCAGGTGCCCCTTCGGATCACATTTGTATCCTTTGGGTACCCAGTAGTACAATTGCTTGGTTGTAGAGTAGCTCCATTTTCAACTTTTTGAGGAACATCCATACTGTTTTCCAGAGTGGCTTTACCAGCTCGCATTCCCACCAGGAGTGTAAGAAGGTTCTCCTTTCTCCAAATCGTCACCAACATCTGTTGTTTCCTGACGTGTTAATTTTAGCCATTTTGACTGGTGTGAGGTGGTATCTCATTGTGGTTTTGATTTGTATTTCCCTGATGCTGAGTGATGTTGAGCACTTTTTCATGTGTCTTTTGGCCATTTGTATATCTCCTTTGGAAAAATGTCTGTTCATGTCTTCTGCTCATTTCTTGACTGGATTATTTTGGGGATGTGTTGAGTTTGATAAGTTCTTGATAAATTTTGGATCCTAGCCCTTAATCAGATAAGACATTTGCAAATGTTTTCCCATTCTGTTGGTTTCTTTTGGTTTTGTCTACTGTTTCCTTTACTGTGCAAAAGCTTTTTATCTTGGTGAAGTCCCAATAGCTCATTTTTACCTTTGTTTCCCTTGCCTTTAGAGACATGTCTAGCCAGAGTTCCTGCAGCCAAGATCAAAGAGGTCGCTTCCTGTTTTCTAGGATTGTTTAAATCGTTCTCTATCACATTTTATTTCCTTGCTCAAATGACAGTTGAGTTCAAATATGTGCCTGCTCCATACCTATTTTCTGCTCCATAACTATATTCCAGTAAATAAAAAATATAGGAAGTAAAAAAAGTACACAGATTACACTGACTTTAAACTTATGACCTCAAATCTCAAGTGGGCATACATAACATACAGATTAAATCTTATGATGGGCACCAACAATTATTTTTATCTCTGCCGCATGTGTTCTACTTTTTTCTTCAAGAAGGGGAGTTTACTCTACCTCTTGTTGCCTTTGGGCTGCTCTTATCCCGGACTTAAACCATAGAATGTAATGGAAGTAATTTTGTGCCAATTTATGGTCCAGCCTCTGAAAGGCTCCCGAAGATGCTAAAGGAGCATAGTAGAGTATGGAGTATGTATCTTAGACTGAGAGATTAGGGAAGGCTTCTTGGAAAAGAGGATTTCATCTAAGGTCAAAATTAACTTGTGAATTAAATTGAGGGTGAGGCAGTGAGGATGGTGATACTGGTAGGAATGAATATGTCCATTTCTAAAAAATAAAAAAAATAATAATAAATAAATTAAAAAAAAAACTTTAGTCAAATCCTTACATTAAAAATTTTCTTTCTGATATAGCACTACCACCTTTCCACTTCTTTAGTACTTTGAGGTCCTGAATGAGGACTTAATGCCAAGGTGTAGTATTAGCATTTTGATGTCGATACCAATGATTGGAGCATCCTAGGAACAAAGAATAAGAACCTGACTTCTAACTGCATGACAAAGAGAGTTAACTGAGGAGATCCTTACAGGTATAAAAGTGTAACGAAAGATAAATTCCCACTTCTCTTTTAGAATGCTCAGACTTCTAGTTCTGTGTAACTGATTTTTCCTCCTTCAGTTTTGAGGACATGACTCAATAGTCATTTGGAAATAAAGAACAAATTACAATCAAACAGTAATAATTAATATGGCCCTTTATATATCATTACAAAAGGAGCAGGTGACATATTAGAGATCCCCATACCCTAAGCATGAACATAAATTTTGCTTTATACATATTATAAATACTTGTTGAATTAATGATTTTGTAAGTGCTTAGTTCAATAGCGGACAACTATTTAAGGAAGATGAGACAGAGATGTGTTTTCATGAATGATCTTGTATGACTAAAAGGGGAGAAACAGAAAGTGGTAAACTGGAGTTACAGGTCAGGTCCAGGCAGTTGATGACTTTGATTCAACAATATCATCATCATCATCATCATCATCATCATCATCATCATCATCGTTTTAAAGACTTATTTATTTGTTTGAGAGAGAGAGAGAGATAGAGAGAGCATGAGCAGGAAGAGGGGCAGAGAGAGATGGAGAGATTCCCAGGCAGACTCTGAGCTGGGTGCAAAGCCTGATGCAGGGCTCAATCTCATGACCCTGAGATCATGACCCGAGCTGAAACGAAGAGTTGGACACTTAACCAACTGAGCTACCCAGGTGCCCCTCAGTATTATTTTTAACAAATTTTTATTTAGGATTCTTTTTATTTTCAACAAAACCAATCAAGTAAGAGTGATGCTTGAATTTAAGGTTTAATATTGCTACTTAGTTTCCTTAGTATACCTTGTCTTCTCTTGGAAAATTTAACCTTCCTCTGCTGTTATCAGAAGCCAATTGGAACAGAAACTTTTGGTTTCTGCTTTTGGGGAAAAGAACACAGAAGTTAACAACTTATTTAGTTCTGTTAATTAACAATTACTGAGAATCTACTATTAGCCAGTTATTGGATGGTGGATATGTGTTAAGTGTAGGGGGTACATGGAGACAAGGTAAGAGCTTAGTCCTCTAGTTCCTAACAGCTTGAATGAAGAGGCATACACATAGATATGCTAATTCAACACAATGAACTAACATTTACTGTTAGTTCAACAGTTTGCATTGAATTTTCTTTCTTGCCCTATCTCAGTGCCCTCTGAAGCCTCTCTTACCTATTTGCCCTGCCTAGAATTAGTCTCATCCTCCTTAATACCCACGTGAAAGTTTATATCTTAGTTATTATCCTTTCATATATATTTTAGGTACAGCTATAAGACTGTCTGTCCACTATAGTAGAGGTTCTTTGAGAAGCAGGACATGTCTTATTCACCTTTGAATCCCCCTGTGCCAGAGGAAGTGCTGCAATTAATATTGAGATCATCCTACTGAAGGTCCAGATGGTTTGTCTCAATAACCTATGCTTCTTTTTTTTTTTTTTCCAATTTTAATTCCAGTATAGTTAACAAAAACCTGTACTGCTTAAGATGAAAAATTATGTTGCTCCTTAAGGCATTTCTCCTGGATGTGACATAGCCAATATCCTCCAGTTAACAAGTTGACTTCTGGCTCTCATGTATCTGACCACATTTCTTTCTACCTTCTCCTGCCTGAGGTGGATGTTGATTACTGACTCTTTCCAATTCTTCAGACCTCAGACTTTTTCTCTTCTTTTCAATCAAGGCTTACATCTAAGACCAAACTAGTATCCACTTTGATCTCAATGACTCATTGACTCCTCCTCTTTTAGGATCAACTGTCTTATCTACCCCTCCTGCAGTCATGATCTGAAAAGCTCAAGCCACCCACTCAGGTTTCTGTCATGACATCTTTGTTCTGCATCACAATTTAGCTACTACTGAAGAAAAAGCAACACCCTTGGCAGCAGGTTATAATCTATTTCTTCCTTAAAAACACTTCTTTTCTGTAAGATAAACCCCGAAAAATTTAGAAACATCAAGTAGATTTCTATATTATAATCAATAACTACTAAAACAAGAAAGTTTCTTTTGACTTTGTTACTGGTTTACTGACTCTTTCAGAATATAAGGCATTTGATTAATTAACCTGAATTTTACTAGAGTGCAGTGTTTGGGTTCCAATCTCAAAACCTAGGCAGAATTTATCCTTAAAATCACTTAAATCATTCAGAAATACTATACATATGATTTGTATATAATACCTTGGGTAGTAACATGCATTCATAGATGAAAACATATATGATATTTGTGTTCAGTAAGGTTTTGTTCTTGGGAACTATTGGAAAAATGTACCAATATACCAACTTGTTGACTCTTCTTACTCAAAGCCATCATTTTTGTTTACAGACAAGTTTATCAGTTCTCCTAAAATTACCTTAGTTAAATGTTTCTATATAGCTTTTAATTTATTATTCAGTTTTAGAGAATCATTAACATCACATGACTACTATACAAGGGCTTTAATTTCTTTGTCAGTCTCTCCCTTAGATGATCAGACTCCACTGTGTGTTTCTTAATGTATAAAGAACTACATTTTCTTCAGTGTATTTGTAAAAACACTAGGTTTTAAAAATCTCTTTTTCTCATTGATTCTAATCTATAGTAGATAGAATTCTTAAATTCTCCTGATTCCATTTATCTTAAGGGAACAATATGATTGAGCTAGCTGATTGTCAGAGGTGGATTAGCATGGTAATTAAATTATCAAACTGAATGGACTTGGAAACTTGGACAAATGACAAACTTACTATGACTCAATATTTTTCCTATATAAAATAGAGATGATGATGGATGATTGTAGAAATTAAATGAGTTAATAAATATAAACCACTTAGAACTGTGCTTGGCAAGTAGTAAGTATTGTATAAGCACTGGTTAATATTTTATTTGAAATGCAAAAACACAAACAGTCTAAATTTGACATCTCAAATGACTTTATGGCATTATATTTTATATTAATTCATTTATATGCTGGAATCACTTAGCATTTTCTCAATATCAATAAACCCACATCTTTTCATTTTTTCCAAAAAAATATTTTGGTAGGAGGTTTGAAAAATGAGTAATGGCCCTTAATTGATTTATTTCATTGATGGATAGTGATAATTTAAATTCAACCTAGAAGTGGGAAAATTTAGTTTCCGAGAACATTTGATGCACACAGCACTGAAGTAATTTTCAAGAATGAAACAACTATGCAGATTATATTCAATGACAAAGTTTGGGTTTTTGGCATCTCTATTTTGTCATAGCAAAAATAAGAGTTTTTTTAAAAGTTATAATCAGGGGCACCTGAGTGGCTCGAATGGTTAAGCATGTGCCTTCGGCTAAGGTCATGATCTCCAGGTCCTGGGATCGAGCCCCCACGTCAGGCTCCCAGCTCAATGGGGAGTCTGCTTCTTCCTCTCCCTCTGCCTCTCCCCCGCTGTGCTCTCTCTCACTCTCTCAAATAAATAAATAAATAAAATCTTTTAATAAATAAATAAAATTTATAATCCATTTCATTGTTCTTTATTTACATGACCATAGTCAGCACATAGTAGTAGCTACCTGCACCAAAATTTCATAGGTATTTATAAAAACAAATGTTGAAATTGTAGAGGAGAGAACAGATCAAGAGTGTCTATTTTTTAATGTAAATTATTTTTGAGTTTGTTTCCAGTACAAATAATTATTATTCTTGATTTTAAAGCTATATTATAATTCACAGAATTTGGTCAAATGCAATTTCTGATTAAGTGGTAAAACTATAAACTTAGAGTAGGGAGGGAGTTGGTATTGTGTAGTGGTTGCAGACACTATTCACAATGTTTAATATTTTCCTAAGTATCCAATATAATTGCTTGTGCAAAAATCTTTACTTTTTTACACACTAATTGTATGATCTTGAACAATAAATTTAATCTGTCTGTGTCTTAGTGTTGCTATTTGTAAAACAAACACAATGTTTCTTACATTTAGGAATTTTTGTGAAGATTAAATAAAATGATATATTAAAATGTTTAGAATATTTTCTGAAGTATGGTAAGCACTAAATGCCAGTCATTACTATTATACAAAGAATATAGCTCCAAGTAAGTATTCCGGAATAATTCTCAAAAGAATTTCTTTATTTCTTTTGGCACTTTCTGTGAGTTATCAAGTTCTTGTTTCAGGCATTAAGTGTGGACTTTATAATAAAAGATAAAACAACACTGAGGTAAACATAACATCGTACATAGATTATAAGAAAAAGTCTTAATATATAAAATAGTCTGTTGATTGTCTGCTAACTCTGATACACACAATAAAGGATAGGCTACACCTCTGAGCTCCCAAACAAGTCACTTCCTGCTTTACTTCTATTTCCTTCTATTTTGTCAGGACTCTATGGTGAGGAAATGGGGTTCCTTTTTCAGTTTACCCTGGTGTGTACACATAAGTGATTAAAGAAATGGTGGTAGCAGTGGTCCTAGAGATGAAAGGAAAGTTTTGAGGTTCTACCGACATCATGTCCAAAAGGGAATATTGCTTATAAAGAGCTTCCCATTTCCTTGAAATTTACAGAGTCGGCACTGGATTTATTTATCTGGCTAATCTGAAGTAGCTTGTATCTACAGATAAGTCTAATGGAGAAGACTTGGAGGTTGCTTCCCAACCATCAGATTTGAAAGGCTACATCATACAGAAGATCTGGTCATGCAAATCTGCAGTATGTGTTGCTTATGTTTAATAAAACATACAAATTTACTATTGGACCATGAAAAATGGCAGCAAAGCAGGAAAAATTAATGACCTGACAGGAAATTGCTAAATAGCAGAACCTTAAGGACATGCAATTATGCTAGGGGGAATTGTTTACATAATGCATGTTTCTGAAATATCAGAAATATGTTTCATTTTTTAAAATTAATGAATTAAAATTTGTTGACCATAATTTTTAATAATGTAATTTTTATTTATTTTTAGAGAAATTAAGACACAAAAAAGTTATAAAGGAAGAGATTAAAATGTGGAATACTTATTTCATTGTGATTTTTATAGTACACTCTTGTTTTAGATCAAAGTAGTAAATAATATCCCATTCTCCAACCCCATCTATAGTAAATAATTATCCAAAAATTAAAAAACAAAAACAAAAACAAAGTTTAATATAATGAAAAAGGAAAATCCTTCTCAGTGACATGTTAAACATTTTTCTTTATGGAGATATTTGAAAATGACTCTCTAGTATAGTTTCTTTGAAAATGACTATCTAGATAATTTTCAAATTACCTCTACTCTCTAATTGAAAAAAAAAATCAGTACCTACACATAATTTCACTTAATCTCATTTTTGCTTTTCATTCTCTGCAGTTCATCATCTCTCCTACAAACCACAGAACTTCATGCCAAATGTGAAAAATCTGGTAACACTGTTTCCTGAGGCCAGCCAGAGGATGAGGAACAATAGTGAAAGACAAGTTTCACACCAATTTACACAGTAATGAGGCAAGTAGAAAATTCAGATGTTTTTCCCGCTTTGCTGGACCTCTTTAAGACTCTACAATAGGTTTTCAGTTGATTTCTACATGATCAGGTCTTCTACTTAATCTTGAAAGCATACATTAAAAACAGCATTTGCCTGATGTATGCAATCGTTTATAACTTGATGTATAATGCAAATTTCATCTTAATTCAATACAATTAGCCTTAATGAGGCCTTTGTGATCTCTCCTAATAGGCAACATAGATAAGCTTGTAATTACCCTGACCTACTTTTGTCAAATAGGCAGATAAGATACCACAAGATAACATCCACTTTTCTAGTCTCCCTTGCATTTTTATAATATTTTTAAGATGCTGTTTTTTAGCTTATTGGATTCAACAAATATTTACAGTGCATTTACCAATCAGTAGGTGAAAGACACTGCCTCTTCATGATTAAGTATAAGTGGTCTGGAGCCAGGGTGCCTGGTTTCAGATCTCAGCTCAAATAATCTAGCTATGGGACTTGGACAAGTTCTTTATACTTCATTTTCTCATTTGAAAATTAGGGATAATGGTAGCAGGACTGTGAAGATTGAATTAATACATGTAATGGCTTAGAACAATATTTAGCAGTAAGTATTCAAAGAGTGTTAATTATAACTGTCAAGTGAAAAGTATGCAATGATGTATAAAATTATATATATAAATGAATAAGTAGTGCAAAAATTCATGATCTGCTAGGGGTCTGGAGGGACTTGAAACACAAGTGTGATGGATATCTTTTTCTGCTTGGAATTTAAATGGGCATTCTAAGATGGATTGTGACATTGCTAAGAATTAAAGAAAGGAAGAGAAAATCCAGTTGAAAGGGATTTTAGAAAGATAGATAGGTGATGATAGATAGGTAGATAGATAGATAGATAGATAATAGATAGATAGATAGATAGATAGATAGATAATAGATAGAATATTTTACATAAGTCCTGAAAAATAAACAGAATTTCAACAGGCAGAAATTAGAACACCTTCTAGGCATTGGAAGGAACAACTATTTATATGAATGACTGGGCTGGCCCAGTTCAGGACACATTGAAGGACATATTCCAGGTTGATTAAAGAGTACAGTGTGTATAAGAAGGTACAGCAAGATACACTTGGAAAGATATTCTAGGGCACAAACACCAAGAATTCAGACTATTCCAACTAATATTTTGTACTTAATTTGGCACATATTTAAGCCTTGGGTTTAGAATGACATGGATTGGAATTCTGGCTTTACCACTTGATTGATCCAGTGGTCCTTAGAAAGTCACTTAAACTGTCTGAATCATTTGTAAAATTAAAATTATAAGATCTGTCTCAAAAAATTATTTAAATAAAATGTGTGTATATATGTACACACACACACACACACACACACACACACACACAGTATTTATTATGCGTTTTACTTACCAGACATTGTTTTAGATACAATAAGCATGGAGATAAATATCAAAGCTAAAAATCTTGCCCACTTGGTGTTTATAATGGCAACAGAGGGGTGAGGGATACACAATATACAAAACACATAAGAGAAATATATAGCATATTAGATGGCGGTACCACTTTGGAAAAAAAAAACAGGATACAAATACAGGATAGGTATGGTGGTGAGAGCTTATGGAAATGTTCTTATGTTCGTTTTTATAGTATCGGGGAAAATGGGAAACAGAGTTATCAGTTGTGCCTGAGGATGGGGATGGAGAAATTGGAGGTTAAATTGTAGATGAGAAGCCATGAAATGATGATCTAGGAGAATGGGAAAGGAATATAAATGGCTAGAGGAATATAGTATGACTCCCTAGAAGCACCAAAGGGCCACTTGAGGTTGGGGTCTTACAGTTAAGTGAGACCAGATAGAATGCTTTTACCTTGACCCCCAGCCATGTACTTCTGTCCACGTGGAAGCATGGAGTAGACAGAGAGAAGGTTTTGGAAGCATGGAGTAGACAGAGAGAAGGTTTTGGCCAGTGTGGAATTTTTCTAAGATGGGATTTATGGTAAAGAGAAACAAGAGGAAGAAAGTTGAGGTGTTTTCAAGGGACTGATTATGGCATTCCTAGGTAAGGAAGCAAGTGAAAACATGGAGGTAGGGATGGACTGCAAAAAAGTGCTAGGAACAATGGATTGTAGATTCCAGTAGAGTCAAAGATTGTTGAAATTGAACACTAGAGTGTATGTGTATGATTTGGAAAAAAAAATAGAAAAGTGATAAAGATTAATGGTGATGATAACATCTAGGATATGACAATGGGAATGTGTATCTGAGGAAAGTTGGAGGACAAAATGATTTACAAAAATAAAGTACTATTAGGATTGTCCATTGGAAAGATTATGTGGATAATGAAATCACTAAGAATTACTACAAGAGTATTAAAAAAGATAACAGTGAGCCAGGTGCTTTCATCTTTAAGGTATGAGGGAAGTAAATGGGGAGTTGGAAGTTGACTGCAATAAAGAACAATGAATACTGTTGTCTGATGTCATGACATTCAAAGCTTATTTTTTTTTAAAGGGAAGTAGAGAGAATAATCTGAAAGCAACAAAGAGAAACAAAGAAGAAACTTCTCCCTTTTCCATGATAGAGTCTTGGGGGCTGCCTTACTTAACAAAATAAGATAAGAATGTTTAAAAACTACAATGATGATAGTGATAGTAAAACCAAAAGATTGAGGGTTGCAGGGGGAAAAATGTGTCGTTAGGAGAGTATCAGCTTTCAGTTAGATCATGAGGTTTGAGGGAATATTGGTAGAAGAGGTTCAGAATTTAGGGATTTTGCTGCTGAGTTTTGGAGGTAAAAGCGTTTCAGGAGTGTGGGGAATGGAATTGGTTTAAAAGATGCACCAATTCATGTGGGGATCAAAATGCAAGGATAATGGGTGATCAGGAATCCTGCTAGTCTCCAGGCACCTAGTATGTGTAAAGAGGATAGGAATGGAGGTCTGTGTGTTGGATAAACAAAATAGTTGCTGACCCCAAAGAGTTGACAATTAAAAAGACAAGATAAAAAACTATGAAATTTGGATGACTGCAATATAATGTTAAATTTTAAGATATAGGTATAAATGCTAACGTAACTTCTCAGGATCATTTTGCTAATGAAAATCTTCAACAACATGGTTCTTTGAAATTAAGTGACTAAAACCACATGTAGAAACCAAATCTGATTATTTAGGAAATGAATTCCTATGCTCATACTATTTTTTCCCTTATTCTAACAACAAATATAATTTGTAGAAGTCAATAGTTCTGTTACTTAAATATACCTTTGTTTGACAAAAATCCATTTTCCTAACATATTAGACATCAATTTTATTTTAAGGAGTGAGGCTAATTTATGAATATGCAGAATATAGGAATTATGATTAAAGTATATCATCCATATAAATAAATTTATGCATATACTATAAATATCAAAATCTATCAAATAGTGTTAGATCTTCCCAGTCTGATGATACAATTTCATACCATGTTACCATTGGTAATACAAAAATCCTTCTCTTGCTTTCTGTTCATGCAGTCTTCCTTTCAAGGTTACTCTAGGCATTTTGGGGAATATAAGGATCTGGAACTATACAGATATAAATCTGATTTTGGGGTCCACCATGTTCTGTTTTTGACCTGGCTCCCCTGGACAATATTCATGGTCTCATCAAATGTTGAAGGAGCCTCGTGATTATCACTACTAAAGAAAGCCATTGACGATTCTAGCTCTTGGTGCCCTCAAGCTGCCAATCTTTATACTATTGGGAAGTTCTAGATTCATGTAAAGGTGGAAAGAATTGCCTTACCCTTGCCTATGTCAGTTAGATAGGAAGGATTCTTCTGCTAACTTCACATAAAGATTCTAAAAAATAAACAGAAAACAAGAAACCCAGCCTTTACCAACTGCTGGTCTTCATTATCTAATCATAAATCCCAGGCACCATTCTACCCCATTCTTTTTTATTCAGGCTCCTCTTTCCTCCAAGCTCTTTTCTTCTCTCTGCTGTTACAATATACAATGTCCTATGTAAATCAATTAGTTAATTAGTTGAATTATTACAATAAAATTGAATTATTTCTATATGCTAGGAGTCATTCTAAGAGCTTTATATTACCTTGCTCATTTTTAATTATAAACTAACTTAGGCATTTTTATTATTATCTTCACTTTGCCAGTGAGGTTACCAAGACAGAAAAAGATTGATTAATCATAGAGCCTGGATTCAAATGCAAGCTTTCAGAGTCCACAACCCTTGCTCTTCACCATTCTCAATAGTGCCTCTCGTTAAGAAAAATAATCTCTAGGAGTGAGTCAGACTGAAAGCAGCTTCTTACATGAGCTATAGCTCGACCAAACTAAATGGTTTGATACATTAGTAGTATGTGTAATTATATTTTCATCAAATGATAGCCTCTTCTCAATTAGATAGAACATAGTGAATATCACATGAGATTTAGAATTAAATGGTACTTGTATCTTGGCTTTAATGTCATTCTTCTTTTTGTGTGACTTTGGGCTATTTTCTAACACCCTGAGCCCCCATTTCTTTGTCTGTAAGAAAGGATACTGATGCCTATTTTTAGGATAGTAATATTCTTTTTTGAGTATGTTAGATAATGTATATAAAGCAACCAGCATGATGCACACATCACTTGTCAGGCTGCCAGTTACTATTAATTTCTTCTTCTCTATCTAGGGAAAAAAAAAGTAAACCATCAGATACTATGCTTCCTTAGGTAGATTCTTTTTGCAACGTGGAGCTCATGATGATGAAGATGGTCCTGCTAAGATTCTAAATGCTGTACATTATAAAACAATTTTCTGCTATTAGCTACCAGTAAAAATTAAAACTTAAATCCATGCTATGCTAGTTGGAATACCAATTATGTTTTCTTCTGGAGTGAGTATGCACAGGTGATCGGTAGAACACAAAAAGAATCTACAATGAAATGTAATATTTCTCTTTGGTAAAAATACTACAGAGCTGCTGCTATCAGGGTCTCTATTTTTTATGTAATCTTTTCTGTAGCTATATTAAAATATATTCTACTTACCTAATAGTATTAGGTAAAGTTCAGAAGTACAAATTTTACATAGATTATACAATGCCTAATTCTTAAATTCTAAGACTAAAAGGAAATATGTCCCCAAAGAGCTTTGGACCAGTTGCTGTACAGTTATTTTTTGTCAAGGGGAAATTTCAATGTCATACATTGTCTTTATTCTGCTTACAAAATGTAAGTATTCTATTAAAAATACTTGACTCATATCAAGCACAGAATAGCTCTTTTTTGCTCAGCTATGCAGGTAATTCAATTCTCCAGGTTTTGTTCCTTTACAATGTACGTAGACAGCAAGAATTCTTTTCTTTTTCAGTAATGCATTCTCTAAATGAAGGGAGAAAATGGATTGTTTACTTTCTACAATGAAATTCACTGACTTTGGCTGCATTCAAACTCAAACTACAAGTATTTGAATTGTTTCCCTAGTTCTGGAAATGTGTAGGTTATGCCTTTGAATGAAAAAGATGAAATCTTAATAGTTAACAGTACGTTGGGTTCTATACTTCTGTCTGTGCACATACATACACATTTATGATACAGAAAGCAGTTTCCACTTCAACAATTTGCTCTGCGGTTCACACCAACCCAGCATTTACATGGAGGATAAGTTCAAAAGTATCTGTTGAAAAAATGAATAAGAGAATATATAGAATATTCACCATATAAGGAGTATTTTGTATGAAAGTAAAACTGTTTTAATATACTTTTGCTGAATTCTAAGAAAAGGTAATTGCATTAGGAGATATAGCTGTGATTGAATGATGAAATAACAATAAAACCACCTAAATAATCTCCACCTCTTGAACATGTTACTTTTTAAAAAAAGAATACTATAGGAGGGACACCTGGGTAGCTCAATGGGTTAGGCATCTGCCTTCAGCTGGGGTCAAGATTCCAGGGTCCTGGGACTGAGCCCTGCATCGGGCTCTCTGCTCAGTGGGAAGTCTGTTTCTCACTCTTCCTCCCCCTCTGCCCCTCTTGTGTCTCCCTCTGCCCCTGCTCATGTTCTCTTTCTCTGCCTGTCTCAAATAAATAAATAAAATATTTGAAAAAAAAAAGCATATGCTATAGGAATTATAAAAGGTCAAACAAGGGATTTGTTAATATCAGGTATCTTCATAGAGTTGATTTGGTCAACATTACCTTTTTTTTTCTTAAATAAAATATATTAAAATTGATTTAATGAAAATCAAAGTTTCTTTATAGGATGGAAGAAAAACTTGAAAATAGTTTACTAAGAATTCATCATGAACTTTAGAAATTGTCATATAAGATATAGGCAACTAGAATTGCTAAATTTAACAGATAGAGGATTCCTTCATGGAAGTATATCAAATGCAGTATATGGTATACGTAAATATTAAAACAAAACAAAACCAAAAAAATACCTTTATCTAAAATTCAAATTTAACTCTATTTTGATATAATAACTCTGAATTCAGACTTATTTCTTGTTCTATTCCAAGTAATTTTTAATAAATCAATTTATAAACAAAATGTACTTTTAAAGGATTTTTTGTTATTCGGAATTAGTAATTCCTCCCTTTTTCTTTGTCCTTTATTGAACACACCTATTCCTCCTTTACAATCAAGAATACTTCACTGATTTTGTAATATGTTCTTAATCCCCTAATAGTGAACTACTTTTAGCATCATTTTATGCCCCAAACTGTGAGATTGCCACTTTAAGAAAAAAGTGTCACAGTTGTTGTGTAGGCAATTGTTATCCACACTCATAAACACACATTAAAACAGGGGCTCTGGAGTAGGACTACACCCCCTTACATGTGCTATTCAGTCTCACCATCCTCCTTTCGTCTCCAACACAGATTCACAAACAACAACCACTCTTCTCTCTTTCCTCTCCCTCTTGCTCTCTCCCTCTTTGCTAAAGCAGTGTGATTGAGGTAGTTTTAGGAGAGTGAATAGAGACAAGTTAGGAGGAAGTTTGGGTCTTCTTACATCCTTGAGTGCTATAGTAGGGACCCCAGTGAATGAATGGGGCAAGGCTCTGTGTAGGAGTGCATGTGGGATTCTTGCCACAGAATAGGGATGCTGAGCAGTGATGATGAGAAACACAGCAACAGTGGTGACCCTGCTTGCACTATAGAAAGTGCCCTGACTGCATGTGGAAAAGTGCCAGCTGGAGGAGTGTTTGTTGCATTTACAAGTGAGCTCAGGGACAGAACCAGCAAACTTTGCCTAAAATGAACATTCTTTGTTTTTAGAACAAAAGAATAACAGTAGAGCAATAAAAGTAGAAATTGAGAGAAAAAATATCTAGAAGAAGAAGGAAGACAGTAAAGATATGGCAAATGCAGAAATCCCAAATGTACTTTTGTCACTGATATAAATGTAAAATAACCATCAAGAAAACTTCTCAGAAATCAACTTTTTAAGATCTTTTCCTACTATATAACTCTAAGCCTAAGTAAGGACACTTTTCTAATCTTTTTTTTGTTTGTTTTTTAGCAAAACCCTCAGAAGGCATGGATTCACTTCAGTATCCTTTCCTTAAGAAAAATCCAACTAATCCAAACTCAGTGTGATACATTATACACCTTAATAAGTCCTTTTCAAATTTCCGTTAGAATTTACCCCAAACATAAAAGCATTATTTACTTATTAAAAACCTATTAATTTGCAATTGTCCTGGTTTAATTGAAATATTTCCCAATTTGGGAATCTTTGATTTACAAACTACTTTTCAGAAACATAGCTGTTTTTCTGGTGAGGTTGTACACACAACTATACACAGTGTATATATGTTTTTGTGTCTATAAGCATAATTACATGAATGTGCACATATAGTATTTACATAATTTTTGAATAATTTAAATATTTAGAATTAGACACATGATAAAAATATGTTTTTAACTTTTTACATAAAGGTTTATATAAACTGTTATCATAAAGTTTCACTGAAAAACTTAGGGTGAAGTGTTGTCACTATTTACCTAATTTTAGTGAAATTGTTTACTTCAAAGAACCCCAAACTTATTGACAATCATGCAGTTGTTGAGTGAATTTTTAAAATACGTATGATCTGGATTTCATTTTCATTCAAAGAAAGATATTTTGTTAAAAACAAGATTTTCACCACAGTCTGATAAAAGGAATTGAAGGGGTCACTTTTTAAAACAAAGTAGTCCAATGCCTGGTCTTCAGTTAATTAATAGGTCAGAAAGTTAATCATTCAAAATTTATTTTAAATCCTTGAGGTGGAGAGACTTCTTTGATAGTGGAAAGGTGTATGGGAAATATTTAGTCATTGCAGGTCCTGGCTGGAAGCTTGCTACAATCTAACAAGGCAAGAGCCATTTACTATTGAAGCAAACTAGCTGGAACCTCATGGGCTTGAGTTCTGGTTCTGCCATTTGCCAGCTGATTGGTCACGGGCAAGTTACTTAACCCTTTTACACTTCAGTTTCTTCATCAATAAAATTGTGATGAAATTTTACTTTTCCTCGTGGAGTTTTTTTTAGGTTTTCAATTATTTTACATTTGTAAAATACTCAAGTAGTGCTGGGCACATGATAAGTGATAGGAAAGCATTTGTAAACTTTATCGTTTTACCAAAACAAGGGAAACAATAACTCATGGCTTCTTGAGAACAAATCGGATATTGTATGCAATAAAATCAGAACTAGCAAAAAATTAAAGTACATTAGTCATGAAGTATATATTCATATGTTTGCAGATTTACGTTGTGTTATGATTTGTGCTAGGACCTTCTCAATGCATTATGTAATTCAACACTTTCAACAATTCTGTGAGGGTATGCTATCAGGTAAAAGATACCTGAAGCTTAGAGAGCTAAAAGGAATTTCTCTGGGTAATAACAGCCGTAACATGGTAAACCTACATTCAAACCCAGGCCCACTGACTTTTGTGCCTGTACTCTTTCTATTATGCAAGGACTACTGTCACATTATGGGAAGGGTTTAGATTTGCTTTGCCAGAGATTCATGAAAGTTATTGCATTTAAATCACTACAGCTATGAAGTGCACAACTTGAGTTTTATTTCTTTTTTCATCTAAGTAGTAATAACTATCATTTGAAGAGTTTAATGTTGTACAAGATACTTTACATATATTGTCAAACTCCACAACTCAAAGTAGGTATAATTTACATTCATAGATGAAAATATTTGGCTAAGAGAAATTAAGTAATTTACTCAAGTATATTCTGAAAATAAAGTATCTGGCTAGATGGGAATCAAACCGAAGTGCATTGAGCTCATTTCACTAAATCTTATTACTTTTGATTTAAATACCTCTAGGTAAATAAACCCATTTTTTAATCAAAAATCTTAGTTGACATCTTCTCTATGACATTACAAATCATTCTTACATTTTCTCCCATAAAGGTTTGAAAAAATCAGTGTTTAAACTGAATTTCCATAGTTTATCCAAAATTTAGATACAGGATTTCAGAAAACCACTGATCAGAGTAATTTACAAACCAGTAATTCTCCTCTGAATTTGATTTTTTTTAATGATTTTTTATTATATTATGTTACTCACTATACAGTACATCCCCGGTTTCCGACGTAAGACTCGATGATTCATTAGTTGTGTATAACACCCAGTGCACCATGCAATACTTGCCCTCCTTATTACCCATCACTGGTCTATCCCATTCCCCCACCCCCCTCCCCTCTGATATCCAAAAGAAAAGAGAAAGGACCCAGATTATTAAAATTATGAATGAAAAAGGAGAGGTCACGATGAACACCATTGAAATTGGAAGGATTATTAGAAATTTTTATCAACAGCTATATGCCAATAAACTAAGCAATCTGGAAGAGATGGAATCCTTCCTGGAAACCTATAAACTACCAAGATTGAAACCGGAAGAAATTGATTCCTTAAACAGGCCAATTAATTATGAAGAAATTGAGTCAGTGATAAATAACCTTCCAAATAACAAAACTCCAGGCCCGGAAGGTTTTCCTGGGGAATTCTACCAAACATTCAAAGAAGAAATAATACCTATTCTCCTAAAGCTATTTCAAAACATAGAAACAAAGGAAAGCTACCAAACTGATTCTATGAGGCCAATATTACCTTGATCCCCAAACCAGGCAAAGACCCCCTCAAAAAGGAGAATTACAGACCGATTTCCCTAATGAATATGGACGCCAAAATCCTCAACAAGATACTTGCTAATAGAATCCAACAGTACATTAAAAGGATTATCCATCACGATCAAGTGGGATTCATACCTGGATGCAAGCATGGTTCAATATTCGCAAATCGATCAGCGTGATATATCATATCAACAAGAAAGGACTCAGGAACCATATGATCCTCTCAATTGATGCCGAAAAAGCATTTGACAAAATACAGCATCCTTTCCTGATTAAAACCCTTCAGAGTGTAGGAATAGAGGGTACATTTCTCAATCTTATAAAAGCCATCTATGAAAAGCCTACTGCAAATATTATTCTCAATGGGGAAAAGCTGGAAGCCTTTCCCTTAAGATCAGGAACAAGACAAGGATGTCCACTCTCGCCACTATTATTCAACATAGTACTAGAAGTCCTTGCAACAGCAAAATCAGACGACAAAAAAGGATCAAAGGTATTCAAATTGGCAAAGAAGAAGTCAAAATGTCTCTCTTCGCAGATGACATAATACTCTATACGGAAAACCCAAAGGAAGCCACTCCCAAACTATTAGAAGTTATAGAGCAATTCAGTAATGTGGCGGGATACAAAATCAATGCTCAGAAATCAGTTGCATTTCTATACACGAATAACGAGACCGAAGAAAGAGAAATTAGGGAATCCATCCCGTTTACAATAGCACCAAAAACCATATGTTACCTTGGAATTAACTTAACCAGAGACGTAAAGGACCTATATTCTAGAAACTATAAATCACTCTTGAAAGACATTGAGGAAGACATAAAAAGATGGAAAGATATTCCATGCTCATGGATTGGAAGAATTAACATAGTTAAAATGTCCATGCTACCCAGAGCAATCTACACTTTCAATGCTATCCCGTTCAAAATACTGAGGACATTTTTCAAAGAACTGGAACAAATAGTCCTTAAATTTGTATGGAAACAGAAAAGGCTCCAAATCTCCAAGGAACTGTTGAAAAGGAAAAACAAAGGTGGGGGCATCACAATGCCGGATTTCAAGCTGTACTACAAAGCTGTGATCCCAAAAACAGCATGGTACTGGCACAAAAACAGACACATAGACCAATGGAACAGAATAGAGAGCCCAGAAATGGACCCTTGGCTCTTTGGGCAACTAATATTTGATAAAGCAGGAAAAAATATCCGGTGGGAAAAAGACAGTCTCTTCAATAAATGGTGCTGGGAAAATTGGACAGCTACATGCAAAGAATGAAACTTGACCACTCTCTCACACTATACACAAAGATAAACTCCAAAGGGATGAAAGACCTCGATGTGAGACAGGAATCCATCAAAACCCTAGAGGAAAACATAGGCAGCAACCTCTACGACATCGGCCAAAGCAACCTTTTTCATGATACATCCCCAAAGGCAAGAGAAACAAAAGATAAAATGAATTTATGGGACTTCATCAAGATTAAAAGTTTCTGCACAGCCAAGGAAACAGTCAGAAAAACTAAGAGGCAGCCCACAGAATGGGAGAATATATTTGCAACTGAATTTGATTTTTAAAATAGGGAGAAGTTAAAAAAAGGAATAATAAAAAGAGGAGTAATAAGGAACAATAAGAAATTTCTAAAAAACAAATATTCTTAGAGTAAGTTGAAAAGTTTGGCAGTTCAGAGAGGAGACGGAAATTCCAGAACATCTAGGGAGTTGTCCCTCTTTTATTAGCACTTGGCCCAAAAATTAATTCTGGGTATAAGCCCAATTTCTGGGCACTGCTAGATAACTTATAATATAAAAAAGCTATGAATTATGAGGTCAGACTGACTCGAGGTTCAATGACAAGATCTGCGAATACTTGTAAGCAATCTATAAATCCACACTGAACCTCTATGGGATTAGAAAGGGCTTCCTGAAGGGAGAAAGGGTTGTTCTAATTTAGGAAGACTAGGTACAGCTTTTAAAAGGCAAAAGATTCCTGAATGCCATAGCAGCTACATCAGAATTTTTTGAGATGATTGTTAAAACCAGATTCCCGGATAATAGCTTGGCATTTTGTATGCTTAACAAGCATCTTAAGGGATTCTGGTGAACCCCCATTTAGGTACAAGAAATTAGGCAATTGGGTGCGCCAGGTAGAAAAAAAGTACAAATATGTAAAAGAATCCCTTGCAAACAGAATGTTACAATTAAAACAAGTTTATGTATGAAGAAGGGGATGATGTGGCTAATAGATTAGCTAAGTAAATAATTTGCATGCCATTTTTGCAGGCATTTAGAAACCACAGAAAAGTTTTAAATGGGAGGGGATGGCAAGAATAGTTTTGTGTTTGAAAAACCTTACTGATAGGGAGGGATGAGGAAAGTGGACTTGAACAGGGGAGGAATTATGACAGAAAGATAAGGAGGAGGCTCTTGCCATAATCTAATTGAAAGTAAATTTTGGGGCACCTGGGTGGCACAGCGGTTAAGCGTCTGCCTTCGGCTCAGGGCGTTATGGGATCGAGCCCCACATCAGGCTCTTCCGCTAGGAGCCTGCTTCTTCCTCTCCCACTCCCCCTGCTTATGTTCCCTCTCTTGCTGGCTGTCTCTGTCTCTGTCGAATAAATAAAGAAAATCTTAAAAAAAAAAAAAAGAAAGAAAATTTTAAGCTGTGTGGAATGGATAAGAATGGTATTAAGGAAAAGGAGAAATGGCAAAATTAGGAGATAAGCCATGTTTGACAGAACTTGGGACTCTGCACAAAAGGGAAGAGAAGGATTAGTCAGTTTTTCAACCCCATAGATTGCAAGAATGTTGGTGATACTAATAGAAGAAAGGGTGTGGCACTTTTTTCCTTTAGCTTCAAGTATAGATGTGTTCACTAGAGAGTGAGAAACAAAAAAGTTTAGAAGATAAATGAAGAGGGATGATATAATATATAGCTACATTTGATTGCTTAGCAATGCTTAAGCCTTATCGCATCAGAGGTTTGCCCTTTTTCTGATATCCAACTAGAATTTTGAAAGAATCTTATTATAAACAATATGTACAAAAGGGAAAGTTAATGCATCTGTCAACTCATATTTTTATTTACTTCGGTCTTTAATCATCCAGTTTAATATTGATTGATTGTGACATTACTAAGTGTATGAATATGTTTGTAGCTATCATGCAATTGTCAAATGCATGTATTTAAAGCATATAAATTATTAAACAGGCAAAATTATTTAAGATATCTCTATGTATGCACATGTAAAAACCACAATAATTCAATTCAAGAATTAATATCTATTTTCTTAAAAGGTCTGAAAATTTAAGTTGTACAGCAGTATTCATTTTTCATAGCTGTAACATTTTCCCTGTATTTCACACAGTAGGAAAAATGTGAATTTTATACCAACCCAGGGAACATCTCTTTATAGTTATTCATCAAGGATGGTAGTATAGGTCCTAATTTAATCTCCAGCTTTTAAAATTTGCCCTCTAAGTTGCTCACTTCCATACTTAATGCTTTTTTTAAAAAAGGGTTCAGAAAGATTTGGTGACAAATAAGTACAGTAATGATAACTTTGGACCTATACAGGGCACACGTTTTAAAGATTCTCTTAGAAGGTGCATGTAAGCACTTAATATCTTTAAAATTACCCATATATGTACGCCATTATTTTATTAATAATGACAAAAGTAATAGACCTCTCATTTTGTTCAAATTGGGGGGCGTTTCTAAAACTTTCTTTAATATTCAACAAGTACGTACTATAATACATAATGTTTTAGATAAAATTGCTAAAAAATCTTCAGGAATACTATAAGTTTTAACAAGGAGAATAAACATTTTTCTGGCACCTCTCACATAGTCATATTTCTTACTTAGGTTAATAAAGATTGAACTTGATTCTTCATTTTCTTCCAAGTGATTAGCTTTCAGATTGAAGAAGACAGCAAATCCAAACGTAAATTTTATGCCAGTTCTCTGAGAAACAGAAAGACTATGTGGCTAGCTCTAAATTATTCACTTAATAACAGAGCCAAGACTAAGACCTGGGCATTTCGATTTTTACTTTTATTTTCATCCTTACTCTACCTTATTTCATTTTTATTGGGAATTAATGCACAGCTAAATGCATCGATTATTCAGGAGTCTTTAATTTTTAATATTCTTGAAAGAAAAATTAGTTTAGATACTCAAATGGGCAATTGTTTTTTAAAGTTGTAATCCTCAATTATTATTATTTTTATTATATATTATATATTATATATATAATAAATAATATTATATATTATTTAGCTTAGGGTCATTTAGGAGAATAAGTTAAAGTGAAAATTCTAAAGTTTTACAAGAAAACCTGATCAGTTTGGCCTTTATCACATTTCACATAGGAAGCATTTAAAATCAGTGAGGGATGAAGATAAATTTTACTTGACCAATAGAGAAAAAAAAATTGCGAACTGGCTCTGAATGCACATCATGTAGTTTTCATCTTCTGACAGAGCAGTATTTCATAAGATAACAGAGAAGAGGAATTTATGGCAGGTGCATTACTACTTAGGAACTAATCTCATCCACATGGCTGTTAAAGTGAAATATGGATTTTAATAATCCTGGCTCTGTGAATTGTGTGATCCTGCCTGGTGGGAAAGTGATTAGCCACAGCCTGCAAGATTAATTGAGATATATAGCAGATGATTACATCTAGTGAATTTCAGGCTACTCTGATTATACTAGAGTTTGCATAGTTAATATTGTATCTTTATAGTTTAAAAATAATAAATCAGCATTTTATTGTGACAAGAAGGTGAACTCTTCTTTCCTTAGGTTGTTGAACAGGTCACTTAAAAATAATGTAAAAATCTTCAAGAGAAAGAAGAATTTTAAACATAGATAGAAAGATGGATAGATAATAGAGGATAGATGATAGATAGATGATAGATAGATAGATAGATTAGATAGATAGATAGATGATAGATAGATAGATAGATAGATAGATAGATAGATAGATGATAGATAAAGAGGTGGATCTCACAAAATTTTTTGAAACTCACCCCATCATTGTGTATATCATTTAAAAAAGAATTTTACTCAGGAAAGAAAAATAATCTCTGACATCAACACAAAAACTTAGGAAATGAGAATTTTAAATCAAGAGGTTTAATTAATGAGGACAGGATTTTTTTTTTGTTATTTTGCAAAAATGGATAGGGATAGTGATTTACTACTTTAAATAATGGATAATTTTTCATGGTATTTCCAAACATTGATATATCTGCCAAATAAAAGAACAAGAATGCTAACATCTATTAGTTTTTAATTCTTATTAAATAATAATTATACATTTATTTTAAGTAAAGTAAAATAAATACACAAGAGAAGACTGTTACTTGTGTAATATAGTAAGGAAAATATTTTAATAAAAGTAATTTCTTAGACGTGAGGACATTTACCAACAACATGCATAAAGTTCTACATATCATACATCTGCGATATATATTGTTATTATCATTTTGCTTATTCCTATCATTATAATTATTTTACTTATTCCTTATGCACAGTCCTGGATGATCACATATGCTTTTATGCTTTTTATGCCTTTAAATTTCAACCAAATCTAAATCTCCAGACCTAATGCTTCAATTCCATTATCAACATTTCCCAATGTGTAGGATAAATTTCCACCCATATACATTTGTGAAACCCAATTCATTGCATACCCACCAAATCAATTTCTCTTCCTATATCCATTCCTTCTTTTAATCCATGGCAGCTCTAACAATCCAGTAATTACGTAAACAAGCAAAAAAAACTTTGTATTACCTTTAACTCTATTGTAATCCCTATATCCAATAGTGATCAATTATTAAATATTTAATGAATGATTTGTCCCTCAAAAGTCTTCCCTTTAGAAAAAGTTTGATGACGTCTCTCTCCACATTTGCTAAGGTGGAATTCAGCTGAGCTTTCAAAGTGCTTTGCTTAGTTTGGCAGTTCTATTCATCAGATTAAAAACCTGATATTTCAAACTCATCACACTCTTCTCTTCTTTCTG
The DNA here is from genome assembly GCF_017311325.1 of Ursus maritimus. Lineage (NCBI taxonomy): Eukaryota > Metazoa > Chordata > Mammalia > Carnivora > Ursidae > Ursus > Ursus maritimus. The sequence continues at coordinate 25,109,176 of NW_024424008.1, forward strand.
CATTTTGTTTTCCAGCCTAACTTTCGATGCCCTAAATAGGCCCTCAGCTTTCCGACTTCTAAACATACTAATTTATGACCCCATGAAAAACTGCATTCCTTTTTTGTCTAGATGTCCTCTTATCAAGGAAAATAAGATATTCTAGAATAAGCAAATTCTCCTAAAGTCAAGAAATAGAGCCACACAATTGTTTAAGTGAATTAAGAGTCTTAGAACTTACCAAGAATAGAGTGAACATATTCAAGACCGTAGGAATTTAAGTACAGACATTAAACAACCACTTCTCTAGTATACACTTCTTGTATCACTAAATTTATTAGAAACATGGAGGTACTTCCAAAGGGAGAAAGAAAGAAAATTTAAGGAATCTTCATTTGGTAATGGCAAAATGAAGGACAGGAAAGAGCTAAGACTGGCTCTGTTCAGAATTCAAAAAATTTCAGCAACTCTTCTTAGACCACAGCTGGACTCACTGACCCCATACTAGGATAGCAGAACTGGAGGGAATCCCTACAATTCTGAAGGACACATAAAGGGAGTACTATTTTATGCAAGTGATAATGAAACATACAATTCTAAGAAAGAGGACAGAATAAGCATATGAATGTGTTCAAGAAAAATTTGTACACATTGCTAGATGACAACTCTAGAATGGAAAGTTAATGGAATTTGGGGTGTTGGTGGATACAGATCACTTTGTGTGATTAATCTTTTGGCTTTTCACCAAATAAACCACAGGTACTGCCAAAGGCATAATCATCACCTACATTGAACTAAATCTTATAAAATGAATTATGCTATTTGGAAATGGCTACTGAAATAGTTAGAAACTCTATAAGCATAAGAATTTCTGGGCAATACATACACATTTTAAAGAAAATAAATACATTATCTTCTGAGAAAGTCTCAGTCCCTAATGACAAAGAGAAAAGTCTTCTATTGGGGATAACTTTTGCATTTTTTTTACTTTGTTTTTTGCATCTTTGAAACTAGATATATTTTATCTTCAGAAGCAACATGAATTACAGAGAGTGGAATACCCTTATTGGAAGGATATACACATAGATAAAATATAGTGGTAGTATTTAATATTTTAAATATAGTGGATATGTGTAAACATTTCCTTACTAATTAGAATTTGGAATACAATCTGGTTCTTCTTTTGTTTTATAACATACTTAGTATATTGAGATCTTTATTGATTTTGACATATATTTGATTAGTGTAAAACCAGTCAGTAAATTAAAATTTAAGAATCAAATAAAGATTAGAAACTATAAAAAATCATTAACAGTTTATAGGGTTTAAAAATATGAATTATAGGTCTACTGCTTAAGGTTGATTTTTTTCATTTAGTGTATAAGAGGAAAAGATCTTGTATCTTTTAAAGGATCTTCTACCTCTTTATATATTTACAAACTGTTTCATTATACTGAAGTTTCTTTATTTTAAAAGGAAAATGAAGTTATAGGACACTTCATATTTATAGACTTCATTGAGTCATTCTTATTCCTGAGGTTATCATACAAACAAAAATGAACAAGAGTATTTCTTCTTTCCTGTATAGATGGTGCCTATTCTTAGCCTTAGCAAACAGATTTTCAAGCCACTGTTTCAACACTGGATTAGGAAACAGCTGGATCTTCTGAAGAACTCATGAATTAACCTGTACATTAACAGTTCAAATAGCTTGGACATAAAGATACAAGGATAGATTTTAAATACTTAAGTATTCTGAAAAATATGGATAAATGGTGCACATATCTTGTTGGTTTGAATATAATCCACACAATATTGAAATATTTATTGTTGAAGATAGCAAATGTCAGGAGAATGAATCAATAGGTCTCCAGTTTTCAATTAAAAAAAGACAACCTAAGATATTATAATAAAAACCATTATGATAATGATAATTATAACACAATTTCATAATAGTTTTATAATTATATTAATGTGCATGCCATTTAAAATGTTTAGGATCTTTTCCACTGAAGTAATTTATGATATTTTATTCATTTTAACATTTGATATTGTATTGCAAATAAGTTGAAAATAGGAAGCAGTTGTACAAGGTTGTGCATTTATTTGGTGAGGCTAATAATAGAAAATGATACTTCACAATCTTGGATTTTTTTTATTATTGCTAATATTTGCTGCCCATCTGAAATACGTACCTAAAAACATATGGTTGGGCAGTTGTAGAAGCATTTATAATAAACTGGCTACAAAAAATTTCTGCACAATAAAAATGGATAATTAGACTTAATCCACCTTCATTCCTATAATGTCTTGCCTTTAAAATTCAAATTTTTTGAATTTTATAAAATGGGGAGTTAATAGGAGCAAGCTATTTTTCTGTGATTAATATCTGTATCTTTATCACAGAAAAAAACAAAATTCACAAAAAATGCAGTGAATAACTGTGGAACATGACTTTGTTCATATCACAAATTAATAGGCACCAAGCAACTCTGAAATGCCTTAACAGTAGAATCAGACTTGGCTGTATGAGGAAATTAGGAGTGAAGTAGCACAATATGAGCAAAGGAATTTCAAAAGCCAAGTCAAGGAGAAAGAACCGAAAGGACCAGAATCTATTTATCGTGTTCATAGTTACTCTATGTTTAGCAAATTCTGTTTACAATATTCAGAAAACAATTCTAGGCAAGTGAAATGTTTTAAAAATATGTTCTTCTTAGTTTAAAGTAATACCTATTTATTGTAAGAAAGCTAAAACAAAAATGAAAATTAAATGTTTTGTCTTTCCATTGGAGATAACTGTATTGTATTTTAATGATATTCAGGATCTATGCATGCATATTTAAAAGCAGAATAGGTCACACATTGAAATCAGATTTATAATATGAATTCAGTCTGGAATGCTTCATTCTTCATAAAATTATTTTTACTTTGTTTCATTAAAAATTTCTAGTATGTGTAGCTCCTTGAAAATATCTGGACATTTCGAACATGTCAGAGTTCCAAAATTAATTAATTCTGTCTTCCTTTTCTAAAAGAACTGTTTATTTTCTACCATCTCTTGAAATATAGGTGGTTATATCAATAACCTCTGACTGCAGTATTTAAAAATAGAAAGCTCCTAGATTTCAGTGACTACCACAACAGTGATCTAAGAGCATAGGAATTATGTAGTAAAAACACAATAATTTTATTCCAGAAGTTTTAAAAAGTATGAAAGTATAAATGGCCTTTGTGAATAGAGTCAAAAAACATTCATTGAAACAATGACTATGTTGGTTAATGCTGAATTGCCATTTATGTTTTTTAAGAAAAACAAATCAGTTGCATAGCTAAAGAGACTATCATAAGGGTATTTGGCCAGCATAAAATGAGGAGAATGTTAGCTTATAATGAACACCTTCATGATTTCTATGTTACATAATGTGGAAATTACATTGTTTTAACAACTATTTATTTTAGAATAATTTTAGATTTCAGAAAAATTACAAACACAGTACAGAGAGTTCCTTACATTGCACACCCAGTTTCTCCTATTGTTGATATGGTCTATTTAGTAAGGTACATTTGTCACAATCAATGCACCAATGTTGATACATTATTGATTAAAGTCCTTATTAAAAGAAATAAAGTCCATATTTTATTCATAGATCCCTACTGTTTATTTTTTTAATGTACTTTTCTGTTCCAGGATCTCCTATGGCATACTTTTTACATTATTCATTACATCTCCTTAGGCTCTTCTTGGCTGTGATTGTTTCTCAGCTACCCCTTATTTTTGATGATTTTAGCAGTTTTTAGGAGTACTGATCAGGTCTTTGTAGAATGACTTGATTTGTTCGATTTTTTTCTCATGATGACCTTGGTTTTACGGTTTGGGGAGAGAGATGACAGAGATAAAGTGTCACTCTCATCAGATCATATCAAAGAGTCATAGCATCAACATGACTTACTGTTGGTTTTGACTTTGATCACTGTGCTGAGGTAGTGCTTTCAGTTTCTCAACTATAAATTGCTCTTTGTTTTTTTCATTCCCTTCCCTTTTATACTCTTTAGATAAAGCCACTCTGCACATTTCACATTCAAAATATGGAGAGTTTGGCTTACCTCCTTAAATGATAGAATATCTACATAAATTATTTGGAGTTCTGTGGAGATTTGTCTCTCCTCCTCCATTTACTTATTTATTCAATCTTTTATTCATATCCATACATCTCAAGGGCATTTATTTTCTAATTTAGGTATTAATCCAACAATACTTTATTTTTTTGCTCAAATATTTCCAGCTGTGGCCATTCAGAGCTCTTTCAGTTGGCTCTTATGTCCCTTTGACATATCCCAATGATCGTGCCTATTTCTATCTTTCTAGAACTTTCTTTATTCTAACATTACACAATGCTCCAGGGTCATGGCTGATTTTTCTGTCTTTTAAGAATGGATTGATTGTTTTAAAAAAGAGAGGCAGAGATAGATGAGACACACATATATAGGAAATGTTGGATTTGGGGCACCTGGGTGGCTCAGTTGATTAAGCACCTGCATTTGGCTCAGGTCATGATCCTAGGGTCCTGGGATCAAGTCCCATGTTGGGCTCTCTACTCACTGGAGAGTCTGATTCTCCCTCTTGCTCTAACCCTCCCCCTAACTTGTTTTCTCTCTCTAGCTCCCTCTCAAATAAGTAAATAAAAAAACTTTAAAAAGAAAAGAATAAAAGAAAAGAAAATGTTGGATCCAGGTCATCCTTTTACTAGCTCATGTTCATCTTTTTCTATTTTAGAATAAACATGTGTATAGGGGGAAATTATCCAGAAAAAGCCTATTTGAATACACTAAATGGTAAGTTAATTATTTTTAAATAAGCAGATAAACATAATAAATACTAGCACCTATATTGTGTTAACCATGTGCAAACATTATTTTAAAACTTTACATGTATTAACTTATTTCATCCTCACGGCATTCCTATAAGTGTTGTTGCTAATAGCCATTTTATGGAAGACAACTGAAGTAGAGGGAAATCAAATTTGACTAAGGTTACAGAAATTGGTATAGGCAAGATTTGAGCTCAGTCTGCTTCTACCATGGTCGAAAGACTCTGGGAAACAAACTGAGGGCTTCAGAAGGGAAGCGGGGTGGAGGTTTGGGATAGGCCAGTGATGGATATTAAGGAGAGCACATATTGCATGGTACACTGGGTGTTATATGCAAATAATGAATCATGGAACATTGCATCAACAACTGGGGTTGTACTGTATGGTGACTAATATAACAAAATAAAAATTTAAAAAAAAAGAAAGACTACAATACTGTACCCCTTTCTAAACCTAAAGAACTTTTATAAAATATGTAGACTATGTATTTAATAATAGTTGATGAAATCATTTAAAAGTAAGGCTCTTTATTTATGTACTCATTGCCAAAACTGAATGAATCTCTAGCATGTGCCCTGTGTCTCTTCCGAGGTTTAGATTTTTATAGTCAACAGCCTGGTGTCCTTCTTCAATTAGATTTATTTCAGGTACTTGAAAATATACACACTGTACAGAATATTACTTACCTTTCCTTCCCGTCTATGGATCTGAATTTCTGTCCTGAATTTCCTGTATCTATAAATCTGTCATCCTTCCAAGCACCCAGACCAGAAAACCAGAAGTTATTACCATTTCTCTTTTCCCTTATTCACTCCACCTAATCTATCAATGGTTAATAATTCAGTCTAGTTGATCTGCATATATTTCATACTAAGATCTTGAATTTATCTGTATTGTCCTTCTACCTAATTCAGATCCAGATTGTAATTTAGTGGTATTCCTACAATGAATTCCTCATAACAAGACCATCTAATTCTAGTCCTCGTTTTTCTAACCCACTGTCAGACTGAAAAAGTGCAGGCCATTGAGTCAGAGTAGCATTTAAATATGTTGCCAAAATGTCAAAATTATTGGGTGTTGGCAAGTTTACTTAATTTTCCTAGATCTCAATATTTTCATTAGTAAAATGGGAGATTTTAATATCTACCCAGGAGGGTAGTTTTGAGATATGATTAATATGTTTAAATCACCTAGTTCGGTGCCCAACATATATTGGAGACAAAAAAGGTGGTACCTACATTTTAGTTAAAATAAAATCTAAAAGTGACAGTTTCTTGCTAGAAAATTGTATATGGACTACTATCTATAGAAGAGTCATTTTTGTGTAAAATGCTATATAATAAATTTTGCCTTTGTGGACCATATAATTTCTGTTGCAAACTACTCAACTCTCATGAAAGGGTGGAAACAGCCATAGACAATACTAAGTGACTGAGTTTGGCTCTGTCCCAATAAAACTTTATTTATCTAATAATGGCAATGAGCCAAATTTAGCCTGCTGGCCATAGTTTGCCAATCTCTGACCTATGAAATCCAAGTCCTTAAGAATGGTTTTTACAGAGCCTTACTGTGACATAATGTATGCTTCTCCCCCCACCCTGGCTTCCTCTCTCTTTTCTTCCCATCTCACATTTTACATTGTAGTAGCACTAAACTACTTATGGTTCTCTGCAAAAGTATTTTCTCATGCTTCACGTGTCTGCTTCTGCAGTTCTTTTTATCTTGATCATCCTTCTTTTTTTTTTTTAAAGATTTTTTATTTATTTTTGTGACAGAGAGACAGCCAGCGAGAGAGGGAACACAGCAGGGGGAGTGGGAGAGGAAGAAGCAGGCTCACAGCGGAGGAGCCCGATGTGGGACTTGATCCCGGTAAGCCGGGATCACTCCCTGAGCTGAAGGCAGACGCTTTAACGACTGCGCTACCCAGGCGCCCCTCTTGATCATCCTTCTTATCTCAGATTTAAGTTTGGCATTTTATTCATCATGTGTCAGCTCAAGCGTCACCTCATTTAAAAAGTCTTTTCAAGGGGTGCCTGGGTGGCTCAGTCGTTAAGTGTCTGCCTTCGGGTCATGGTCCCAGGGTCCTGGGATTGAGCACCGCATAGGGCTCCCTGCTCAGCGAGAAGTCTGCTTCTCCCTCTCCCACTCCCCTTGCTTGTGTTCCCTCTCTCGCTGTGTCTCTCTCCGACAAATAAATAAAATCTTTAAAAATTAATTAATTAATTAATTTAAAAAAGTATTTTCAAGATCTTAGGTATGTACAGATATTTATGTGTCTGTCTCCTTCAACAACAGGGATTGTATCATATTCCTTTTCCTACCTTTGGAACTACACTCAATAAATATTTGCTGCGTTAAGATGTTATCAGATGTTATCCATATTATAAGATATTATCCACTCCAAAAAGCATTTGTGCCATACTTGTTTAAATTGAAGCAGCATTCTAGTTTATCAAAACCCTATTAAAATATTGGTATTTCATTTAAGAAATGAAATTATTTTCTTGTCAACTACTAATTTGGACATTGCGTGTTCAGAGACTCCATGTTTCCTTCAATTCTCTTTTGTCCCAGCCCCCCTGGCCTTTACTCTAGCCTCGAAGGCACCTGTTTCATCCTCCACTGGGCCTCTGTGCCCTCTTCCTGGAACACCTTATTTCACAATCTTCACCTTGTCAACTCCTGCTCATCTTTCAACATCAACTCAAAAATCTCTTCCTTGTAAACACTTAAAGTTATCATAAGTTGCACTTTCTGTATCATGTATAATTTTATATACTTATATAATTTTATATACTCATATAATTTCTTTTATTAAAGATGAATTGAACTCTCATCTCCATGCAGGAAGGCACTTTTTAAAATTTTGACTCATTTAGGTATCTCCAACACCTCAAAATTTACCTGGCATGTAGATACTCGATGAATATGTTGAATAAATAAATGAATGATCCAATTCAGTTTTGTAATATTTTTGTTTGTCATAATTTTACTAAAATTGTAATAATTAAGGTATTCCCACATAGCAATATTATTTTGAAGCTATTATTTCCTCTTTAATGTCAAAAGTAAGTCTTATGTCTATTTGTGTTTTTAAAATTTTGTACACACACATCAATAATTTTTTGTTTGATGACTACATTACTTTTCCAGAAAGCTAGAAGTGCATATTTATGCTTTTTTCAGAAATGTTTCTTCAAGTCCTTATTTAGGTGATTATTAAGTCTTGAAATATTTATTTCTTTATATTTACACACAGTTCTCTTTTATAGATTCACCTATCACTGTATCCTTCTCATTCTTCTTTGCTCCAAACCACTGGCTACGTGATATTGTTGCGGTCTCCACAACCATGATTCATTAGACTAAATTGCTTCTCTGAGGTGTACTAATTACCCAACTAAGTATTGCACAAAAGTGTAGTTTTCCAAGGGACATTAATAAGTTTTTTGGAATAAAAAATAAGGCATGGTAAGGGTTTTATGGTCAATGGAGTTCAGTGCTAAATAAAGTATAAAATTTTTCTTTACTATAAGAGCCTTTAATATACTAAAATGTTTTTTTGATTTGCCAAAACTAATCATGTTTCCCAAACTTATTTGACTATAGAACCGTTTTCTCGAGCATAGATCTATCTATTTAGGACTTTTATCTTTCTCCCTGTCATATACAGTAGTTGACATGAGTGACCCCTTATTTAGCATTAAACTCCTTGGAAGTAGAATTACACTACATTATATCTTCCAATCTCACTTGTTACAGGACTTTGTAAATAACTCATGTTCAAATAAATTTTACATTCTTTAGTTTAATTGAAATGGTCCAGGAATTTTTTTTTGCAAAATAAATTTCTCTAATAGATTTTTCTGTTATTTTGACTTACAACTACTCTGTTTTCTTTTACATATTCATATAAATTATAGATTCTTTAAATAAATAAGGAATAACCATGGTGAATATATTGCAACCTGAATCAACTGCTGATTTATAAAACAAATAAGCAGTATAATAACCAATCAAAATATCACATATCCATCTTACACTTCCTAGAAATCCTGAAAATAACCCAAGTAGCCAGATAATTATTCAAAGCTATATTTCAGAATGTTGCTGACAAGAGGTATTCTTCAGAATATTAAATACTTGTATAGAGATTGATGCAAGTAAGACCAGGAATATAACTTGGGGTCCTGTTGTGTCAAAGAACAGAACCAGAACCTGATTCTAATTTTACTTTTGATGAAATACAATATGCTACATCAAGACATATTATTAAGACTTTTGCATCTAACTAGATCTATTTTATGATAAATGTACATGTACATAAAAGCAGCAGGATCTTATGTTCCTTATAATCTGTGTCTCTGGCATCGGTTATCACTGAGCTACTTAAATGTAGTATTCATTTTCATAAAGCATAAGGAAGAATACCATGAGGTAACTACTATGTAACTTGAGCAATTAAAATGAGCTACAGCCCATAAAGTATGGCTAAGTGAGCATTTTGAAAATTCAATGTGTCCCTTCTAGTCTTGACCTTTAAGATGTACCATAAGATAAGAACTATGACACTTTAAGTTGAAGAAGTAGCAACTTAACTATCTAGAAAATCACTTTAAAACTTTTTTATTGTTTTTAAGAAGACTTTACATACAATAGGAAAAATATTCTGGGGTTATTAAACCATTTTATGTTTACAAAGAATGGTATATCTTCAGGCATCTAATTACTTAGTAAATTGCAGTTCCAATACACTGGGTGGTATTCAATTGACCTTGTTAAAATAATACTTAGTATCTTTATGAATTGAGGGGTTTTGGGGTGCAATTCCCTATCAGGGAAGGTCAGTTATAATACCCAATGAATAACACTATGCAAAAAAATGCAGAATTTGAAATTGTAGATATAAGTATATTAATCTTCAAGCTTTTCTTGTGTAAGTTAACTATGGAGGAGCTTAGGAAGATGATGACCCAAACATAACCCTTCACATAGGCTAACACCGCCAGTCTATTTACTTCTCCTGAGAAAAATGGCTCCTGAGGTCTTGGGTTCTGTGGGAGTCTGGACAGAAATAATATGCTTGAGCATTGCTCACCTCTAGACTGTGTGAAGAAATGGTAATAGCTGAGCTATGGGATCAAGGTCCTGGGAAGAATTTGGCTGGCTGAAATGAGGGTAACACTTAATAAAGGCTACCAAGAAGGATATGAATGAATGAGCTGAGTTCTCCAACTTTTCTGAGCTGGGAGAGTGTGAGACTTATAGGTAGAAAAACAGCATCTTGTCTGCTCTCCATTATTGACTTCAGGAAGAGAGATTCCACAAGTTTCCTTCACTTGTAGGTATGCTGACACCTGGAGTTCCCAAGAACAGTCATCAGAGCCTCCAAAGATCCAACAAAAATAGCAACAACATATATACATATATATGTATATGTATGTATACATATATATGTATGTATACATATATATGTATATGTATGTATACATATATATACACGTATGTATACATATATATGTGTGTATATATACATATATATACACACATATATACACACAATACACACACATGCACACATACTGGCAGTATAAGGAAAGAGAAAACATCCTAAAGTTTTCACATTGGGATTTAAAAGCAGTACTAAATACAAAGAATTTAAATAAAGAGAAGTAAAGGTAATATATAGCATGAGGGACAAATTTTAAGACAAAAGGATAATTGATTTAAGCCTAAATATTTTAGGACTTAAATTGAATGGGAAAAAAAATTAAAAGACAAAGACTGTCATCATGGATTAAAAAAAAAAAGCACAATTGTATACTGCTTACAAGAGAGACATTTAAATATTATAATATTGAAAGCATAAAAATGGAAGAATGAAATGATTAAAAATGAAATGAAATGTACACCATGTCAACACTAAGCAAAGAAATCTACTAACATCAGAAAGTAAACCTCAAGAAAGAAACATTCCCAAGGACAAATAGAGATCTTCACTAAATGGTCATTCAATAAAGTGATGTAATAACTTATTTATTATTTATTTATTTATTTATTTATTTATTTATTTATTTATTTTTATTTTTTTAAGATCTTATTTATTTGACAGATAAGTGAGAAAGCACAAGCAGGCAGAGTGGCAGTCAGAGGGAGAGGGAGAAGCAGGCTCTCTGCTGAGCAGGGATCCTGACACGGGGCTGGATCCCAGCACCCTGGGATCATGACCTAAGCTAAAGGCAGACTCTTAACTGACTGAGCCACCCAGGCACCCCAAAATGATGTAATAACTTTAAATTAGTGTGTATCTAATGGTATATTCTCAAGTATATGAAGCAAAAAATTGACAAATATAGCAGAAATAGATGCATCAACAATAGTGGAACATTACTTACTTACTTATTTATTTTTTAAGTAAGCCTCATACCCAGCATGGAGCCCAACATGGGGCTTGTGCTCACTTGATACTGAGATCAAAGCCTGAGCTGAGATAAAGAGTTGGACACAACCAACTGAGCCACCCAGGTGTCCCTGGAATATTTTTAAACACTTTTTCCTGGTTGTGAGATCAAGCCCCACTTGGGTCTCCACGCTCAGCAGGGAGTCTGCTTGAGATTCCCTCTCTCCCTCAGCCCTTCCTGCACTCACACACTCTCTCCATCTCTCAAAATAACTAAATCACTAAATTAATAGAAGAAAAAGATAAATAAAAATAACCAAATATTTGAAAAACAGACAATATGTTTCTAAATAACCCAAGGGTCCAAGAAAAAAATCATAATGGGAACTAGAAAAGTTATTGGACTGTATGATAATGACAATTTTACAGAAAAATTTGTTGGATGCAGCTAAACCATACTTCAAGGGAAATTTTTGCTAAGTGCGTATATTAGGACAGAAGAAAGACTAAAAATCATTATCAAATTAGAAAAAGAATAATATGATAGATCGAATTATAAAAACAGCATCAGGGAGTAAGAATATTGAAATCAAATATATAATAGGAAGATCAGCAAAGCAAAATGTTGGTTCTTTGAACAATTAATAAAATTTTCAAATAACCAAAGTAAAAGAGAGATGAAATACCAGTATTAGGGACCAGAAAGGGAATATCAATACAAATCCTACAAATATTTAATATCAGGAAAGAATATTAAGCTATTAAAATGCATTTGAATACATACTTCAAAAAAATGAAAATATATTTGAAATGGAAAAATTCCTGGAAAAAAATCCCACAAAACTAACAAAGGCAATAGAAATTAAGGCTAGTCTTTTTTTATATGAATACATAAGTAAAGGCATTCCAATAAAATAAACTACAGATTCAAGTGGTTTTATCACTAAATTCTACCTAGTAAAATATAAAAGATACAGCATGGGGGCACCTGGGTGGCTCAGTTGGTTAAACATCTGCCCTGGGCTCAGATCATGATCCCAGGGTCCTGGAGTCAAGCCCCACATCAGGCTCCCTGCTCAGTGGGGAACCTGCTTCTTCCTTTCCTGCTTCCACTGTTTGTGTTCTCTCTCTCTCTGCCAAATAAATAAATAAAATCTTAAAAAAAAAAGATACAGCACATATCTTAATAAAATTCTCCTAGAGAAAAGAGAAGGAAGAAATGCCTCTCATTTAGTTATATGAGACCAGCATAACATTGATACCTAAAAAAGACATAACAATTGAAAAAAAGCCACTCTCTTTTGTACATATATCTAAAAATCCTAAACAAAATATTAGCAAACCAACAACAGCAATATATTTTTTAAAAATATAATACATTTAGGCCAAGCTAGGGTTATTCAAGGAAAACAATATTATTTTAATATCTGAAAAATCAATGTAATTTACCACATTATCTAAATATGTTGGGAAATCGATCATTTTAATTATAGACAATCTTTTTTAAAAAATATTTATTTGTTTATTTATTTATTTGAGAGAGAGAGCATGAGTGGAGGGAGGGGAGGAGGAAGAGGCAGAGAGAGAATCTCAAGCAGACTCCCCACTAAGCGCTGAGGCCAGCAAAGGGTTTGATCCCAGGATCCTGAGATCATGACCAGAGCCAAAGTCAGAGTGAACCACCCAGGCATCCCTATGTAGACAATCTTTTTAAAATTTCAACATTTTTTATAATAAAAATGGGGAGCAAGGAATATAGAATAAATTTATCAATTCTAAAAATGATAACTGGAAAGAAACCCAAGAACAAATACTAGTTAAGGTCAACATCTTGACAAAGATGTGAGACGTTAGCATTTTTTATACAATATTATGCTGGGGGTTCTAGCCAGTGAATAAAGCATGAATGAATGAATGAATAATTGGAAGAAAAGAAAGAAAACTTTCTTCAATCACAGATAACATCATTATAGATGATGAGTTTAGGAAAATTATTCAATAGCATGTTCAATAAACAAAATATATGTCTACATACATAAGCAAAACCAAATGAATTTCTAATAATATAATTAAAAGCAATCAAATACCTGTGAAAAATCTAACACATGATGTATTAAACCTCTCCACAGAAACTTTAAAGTATCATTGCCTGAAATTAAAGAAGATAATACATAAATAAAGAAAAATACACCATGTTTATGGATTGGCAGACTGCACATTTTAAAACTATCAATTCTACCCCAAATTAAAATATAAACTCAATACACTATCACTCAAAATTTCATGTGTGTGTTTTGTTTATTTGTTTTTTGGGTCTGTGTGTGTGTGTGTGTGTGTGTTTGTGTGTGTGTGTGTGTGTGAGAATTCTAAAACATATATTTAAATGCATATTGGATTAGCCAATATGAAGAACATCTCTGGAGAGAGGACCACATGGTACCAAGAATTACTATAAATTTACATTAACTAGTGATATGATACTGGCACAAGGCTACACAAATATACCAATGGATTAAAATAAAGAATCCATAAGTGAATTTTTGCATGAACATACACTTGATACATGGCAAAAGAGACAATGAAAAGTAGTGGGAGAAATTACAGTCTTTTCAAAAAGTTGTACTGAATCAGTTTTATACCCATATGGAAAAATATAAAACTTCACTCCTACCTCACATTGTACATAGTGGAAAGTTAAAAGTAGATCAAAAAGTGAAAAGTTTTTAAAACAACATAGTTTCCAAACATTCCAAACATTTCTTGGGAAAATATCTTCATGACATATGGCAAGGAAAGATTTCTAAAACATGATACAAAAATACTAACAATAAAGAAAAAGTAAATTTGACCACAATAAAATTAAAATTAAATAAAATTTGCCATCAAATGATAGTATTAATAGTCAAATAGTTTATGACTAATCATATGAATATTTGTAATGTATGAAATCAACAAAGGAATTATATCCTATATATACAACAAACACTTCTGAATTAATAGGAAAAAGACAATTCAGTATAAAAGTATACATTATTATTTTTCTGTTTTTCATTGACTTATGTCACCTGAAGTTTCTATTTTATGAGTGTAATTGTTTTATTTGGTGCATAATCATAATGTCTTTATATAATTTATGAACTGTGGCTCTTAGCAATATAAAATGGCATTCTTTGTCTCCTTTAATGCTGTTTGGCCTGATTTCAATTTATATATATATATAGAAGTGTTAGTTACTGTTGTTACTAGGTATGTTTCCTGCCTATTCTTTAAAAATGTATATGTGTGTGTATATATATATATATTAGAATTGCTTTCCTATAGTTTCCATTTGCCTGATACATTTTTGCCATTTATTTAAGTTTTTCAGAACGACTGTGTTTTAAATATGTTCTTATATATGGCATAGAGTTAGGTTTTGTTATATAAGCCAATTTGAAAATTTTTTTATTTTAAAAGATGAGTTAAAAATATTCACATTTATTGATATAACTGAAATGTTTGGGTTTAACTGTCATTTTGGGGGATAGTTACTATGTGTATTGTATTTTACTTACTGTGTTTCTCAATTTATTGTCTTTTTTTCTTTTTTAACATTTCTTTTATTATTATGAAAGTTAGCACGTTTGTTCCATTGATTATCTTTGTATTTATACTTCATAATCCCTAAATCTCTGACTCTGTTTTTTTCTTTTTTTCTTTTTACACTTTATTTAGTATTTTACTATCTGGTTTTTATTGTTAGGGGGTATCATATAATTCACATCTATTAACAATACAATATTAAATTATATAATTCTGTTTTCACTTTTCTCTTCTCCCCTCCCTTTCATTTTATAGTTGAATACTTCTGCTTTGCCAGAACATATTAAATGTACATATTTATTCATCCACTTACATCCTCACTCTTATTTTAAGCTTATTTCTAGAATTAAATATATTAATGCTCATCAGCAGTTCTCTTGCTGAAACTTTTTCCATTGTAATTTAGTGGGTTGAAGCTTATCATATAATAGATACTTCAGAAACAGCTGTTTGTGTATAGTGTTCCCTGGGTTCTTGCATATTTATTTATCTATATCCTGATCCATGAAGAAAAAAATTTCCCCGAACATAAAATTCTTGACTCACACTTTCTTTTCTTGGGTTCCTTGAAATTGCTTCTCCATTTTTACCTTGCTTTGTATATTGTTCTTCAGAAGTCTACAGCCAGTGAATTTTCTTACTATTATAAGTAATTATGAATCACTTGATCTGTTTTTCCTGAAGACCCTAAGGATACTTTTCTTTATCTTTAAAGATTAATGATTTTATTAGATATATCTTGGAGTTAATTGTTTCTGCTTGGGTACACAGTATAGCTTTTCAATATATAGATTGAAGATATTTTTTTCTTATATCTGGAAAGTTATTAAATTATCATGTAAACATAATTAGTTCTGTTTTGTTGTCATTCTTTTTAGGGAATATATAGTATGTGATAATCAAAAAGAGTGAAAATAAGATAAAAAATTAAAGTGGTCATGGAAGTAGTGGTTGAAATGACATAGAAACCAAAAAAGGTTACTTAATCTCAATTTCTTTTTTTTAAATAATAACTTTTTGTTATGTTATGTTATGTTATGTTATGTTATGTTATGTTATGTTAGTCACCATAGAGTACATCCTTAGTTTTTGATGTAGTGTTCCATGATGCCATAATCTCAATTTCATTATCTTGGTTGTTTATATGCCCTGTTCATTTATTATGCCCTTATTACATTTCCATTTGTACTTCTCCTTTGAGTATCTGGTAATTTTTTATTTTATTTCTTTACTGCCATAGGGGCTGTGAACCACCATGCCCCAGAATTTTGTTCAGCAATTTAGCTCTTGCTGGTGGACTTTATCTTTCTAGGGTAATTCTCTCTGTACTCAAAATTCTTCACTTTTCTTTCTCATGGAGTTTCTTAAACTTTCCTCCACACCCTCCATACCCACAGGCTTTAAGTGGCCTTTGGAGCTCTGGTCAAAGCACTGATGAGATTTCATGTTTATATCTCTGTTTACAAGTAATTTAAAGTTCAATTTATGGTTTTAGGGGGAAGGATGTGTGGAAAGATTGATGTGGCTACCATTAAGGAATTCATATTTTTAAAATACTGATTAAAATGATTTACAAATGATTATTTTGAGCAGCCAGTTATAAGAATCATGTCTCTATATTCCATAATCCTTCTTTGTCACAATTTTTCAAAATATTTTTTAGCCTATGTTTTAACTTCTCCATTAATGAAAAGTCACTTGAGGCACCTGGGTGGCTCAGTCAGTTAAGGTATGCCTTTGGTTCGGTCATGATGCCAGGGTCCAGGGATTGAGTCCCATGTGGAGCTCCCTGCTTTGCAGGGAGTCTGCTTCTCCCTCTGCCCCTCCTCCCACTCATTCTCTCAGTTTCTGCCTCCCAAATTTATTTGACAGAGGGAGAGAGAGAGAGAGCACAAGCAGGGTGAGAGGCAGACAGAGGGAAAGGGAGGCCACCCACAGAGCAAGGAGACCAATGCCAGGCTTGATCTCAGGACTCCAGGATCATGACCCAAGAGGAAGGCAGATACTTAACGGACTGAGCCTCCCAGGCACTCCAATCAATACAATCTTAAAAAAGAAAAGAAAAGCTCACTTGCTGGATAACCATGGTTCCTTTTAGGAAAGATATATTCAAAAATTAATTGAATAGTAAGGAAATCAACCAGACCTTAATTTTTTAATGCTTTTTTATTATGTTATGTTAGTCTCCATACAGTACATCCCTGGTGTCTGATGCAAAGTTCGATGATTCATTAGTTGTGTATAACACCCAGTGCACCATGCAATACATGCCCTCCTTACCACCCATCACCAGTCTATCCCATTCCCTCACCCCCCTCCCCTCTGAAGCCCTCAGTTTGTTTCTCAGAGTCCATAGCCCTTAATTTTTATAACATATGTCCAGTGATATAATTTACCCAATAATTATTTATATATTCTGTGGGAGGTAGCACATGTGCCCAAATAACAATAATAGAAATAAGAAAGCATAAGAACCAAAAAAAACATATAAAGACAAGGGGTTATGAAAGAATAAAGGAGAAAGAAAGTAATTCAGCAGGCGATGGTAGTTGGAATCTAATTATGGGAGAGTGATAAGGTGAATCCATGTTTTAGTAATAAGAAGGGCAAAAACGAAATGGGAAAGTGTCTGACATGTCTGGGAAACAATATTGCCCATATGCATACTTTCAGTAATTGCAAGTTCATCATGTAGTTGATGATAAATGCCTTTCCCAAAAAGGTCAACAAACAAATGAAAATCACTAAAAATATATTCACACACACACACACACACACACACACACACACACCCCTCACAAGCATGTATACCTAAATTATCAAGCCCACCAATTTCTGAGAAACAGTAGTGTAAAATAAATTAACACAGTTTTTAACAAGTAAGGAAACCTATTTTTAAGAAATGTAATCTAGATATCAATGTAGTCTTTGAGGTCTCTTCTTGTTTAAGTGAATTTATGAATACAGGCATACCCTTTTTTACTGTGCTTTGTTTTATAGTGCTTTGTAGCTATTACATTTTATACAAATTGAAGGTTTGTGGCAACCCTGCATCAAGTGTATCTATTGGTGCCATTTGCTCAATAGCATTTGTTCACTTCCTGTCTTTGTGTCACATTTTGGTAGTTCTCAACAATATTCCAAACCTTTTCATTATTATTACATTTGTTATGGTAACCTATAATCAGTGATTATGACTTGCTAAAAGTTCAGATGATGGTTAGCATTTTTTAGCAATAAAGTATTTTTTAATTAAGGTGTATACTTTTTTGGGGCATAATGCTATTGCACACTTCATAGATTATACTATAGTGTAAGCATAACTTACGTGCATTGGGAAACAAATAAATTCATTTGACCTATTTTATTGTGGTATTTGCTTTATTGGGGTGGTCCAGAACTGAATCATCAGTATCTCCAAGGTATGTATACAAAAGGAACAACCAGAATTAAGATATTATTTTTTAAGCTTTTATTTATTTGAGAGAGAGTGCGCATGAGCAGGGTGAGAGGCAGAGGGAGAAGCAGACTCCCACTTAGCAGGAAGCCCGACACGGGGCTCGATCCTGAGACTCCAGGATCATGACCTGAGCCAAAAGCAGACACTTAACTGACTGAGCCACCCATGTGCCTGAATTAAGATATTTTTATTGCAAAAATAACTAGAGCAGTATGACATTACATGTTGACAAGGCCCTCCAAAATACCACAGTTGTATATTAAAAATAATAACTGTAAACATGACTAGTAGTTTCAGAAGTCAATGTCTTTAAACTCCTTATAGGGGAAAAGGTGTTCCACTGTTAGTCACATACTTGCCTTTGGATCAGGACATTCATCACACCGATGCTTACAGCAGCAAATGTGATCATAGAATTCCATTGTAAAAACCGTTCTCATAAACATGCAAAGAAACTCATTCCCCTACACTGACTATTGTGGCTTTAGGTCTCTGAGCTAAGCTTGAACATGAAAGATAAAGAAATGAAGACACTTTTTTTTCTCTCTTTATGTCTCTGAGCAATGGTCAATAAAATATAAATGATTTTTGAATGGGAAAAGATATTTGTAAATGTCTTATCAGATGAAAAGTTAGTATCCAAAACCTATAAAGAACTTATCAAATTCAACAACCAAAAGCAAATAATCCAGTCAAGAAATGAGCAGAACACATGAAGACATTTCTCTAAAGAAGACCTACAAAGGAGGGGCGCCTGTGTGGCTCAGTCATTTAAGCATGTCACTTCAGTTCAGTTCATAATCCCAAGGTCCTGATCAAGCTCCATATGGTGC
>NW_024424008.1:25128306-25190156 GCF_017311325.1 Ursus maritimus
CCTGCTCAGCAGGAAGTCTGCTTCTCCTTCTCCCTCTCCCTACCCCTGCTCTTGCCCCCTCTCTATCTTTCTCGCTCACTCTGTCTCCCAAATAACTAAATAAAATCTTTTTTTTAAGAAGACATAAAAAGGGCCAACAGACACATGAAAAAATGTTCAACATCAGTCAGCATCAGGGAAATGCAAATCAAAACCACAATGAGATACCACCTCACACCAGTCAGAATGGCTAAAATTAACAAGACAGGAAACAACAAATGTTGGTAGGATATGGAGAAAGGGGAACCCTCTTACACTCTTTATGGGAATGCAAGATTGTACAGCCACTCTGGAAAACAGTATGGAGATTCCTCAAAAAGTTAAAAATAGAGCTGCTCTACAACCCAGCAATTACACTACCAGGTATTTACCCAAAGGATACAAACATTGTGATCCAAAGGGGTACCTGCACCCCAATGTTCATAACAGCAATGTCCACAATAGCCAAACCTATGGAAAGAGCCCAGATGTCCCTTGACAGATGAATGGATAAAGAAGATGTAGTATATATATTTACAATGGAATATTACTTAGCCATCAAAAGGGATGAAATCACACCATTTGTGATGACTTGATGGAACTGAAGGGTATTATGCTAAGTGAAATAAGTCAATCAGAGAAAGACAATTATATGATTTCAATCATGTGAAATTTAAGAAACAAAACAGAGGATCTTAAGGGAAAAGAGGGAAAAGTAAAATAAGACAAAATCAGAGAAGGAGACAAACCATAACAGATTCTTAAGCATAGGAAACAAACTGAAGGTTGCTGGAAGGGAGGTAGGTGAGAGATAGGGTAATTGGCTGATGGGCATGAAGGAGGGCATGTGATGTAATCAGTACTGTGTGTTATACACAACTGATTAATTACTTAACTCCACATCTAAAACTAATGCTACACTATATGTTAACTAATTGAATTTAAATAAAATAAGTTAAAATATATATAAATGATTTTTGGAACTCAATAAGCATATCTTTGCCAAATACTCTAGGTGGCTTAGCTATCAGTTTATTATTGTGCAACATTATAAAACATATTTTTATCTTACAAAATCTTGTTTTGCATGTGGTTTTTTTATATTTTAATTTATTGAAAAATTAAAAACATTGGCCAGGAGATAGAAATCTAAACACATTTTCAGCTTGATAATGAGTTTGAGTTTCTAAAAGTGTAATCAAACATGTCATACACATGGTTTAAAGACCTAGCACCACTCTTACATGTTAGTGAAGAGCTCTAAGCACAGTGTGATTAGCATACAAGATCCCACAGCCATAAGATTTTAATTTATCATACTTTTATCTAAGTAATAAATTTTCCTTTGTAATGATTTGTGTTTAAGACTATGGTCTATAGACTCATTTTTCACAGTGGCAAGTTCAAGAACTTACTAATTTTTTTCATAAGTCCTTTTTTCTTATCAACCAACAAGTTATGAAAAAAAAAATCCAGTGCTTCTGCAAAGCAATGCAGATTCAAAATCTGCAGTATATAAAATTTTATAGGCAGAAACTCTTGTAATTTTATTGAAGCAGGCTATTCTCACATGCCAGCATAGCATACTCCAACTGCAGCAGTCTGGCAAAGGGGCTATGAGACAGAAATATATTCCTTGGAAAAATCCTGTAACTTGACAAAAAGTGTATAATATATCTATTTTTGCATTAGTTTTAGCTTTCCATCACCAGGACACTTCTGAATTTTTACCTTCTATACTGTTCCATTTTGTTACTTGATGTTTTTGTTTTTATGTCATTCTTTTATTAATCTAATTATTAATGTTAATTAAATGACCATCTATTAAGTCTTTACCATATTTTGGGCACTACTGGTAAAAAGCTGACTAAAACAGCAGCTGTTCTGTAAGAACTCATGGTCTAGCGTGGGAATTAGGTAATTAAATAGTAATTATAAATCACAATTATGCTAATAGTAAGAAATCATTTAGTGCTTATTATATGCGGGACGTTTTGTTAAGAATTTTACATATTTATTACTCCATCCAAGGATCACAACATCCCTGCGAGGCAGAAATGAGACAAGAGCAGCATCTCCAAACACTGTCAGAGCTCTGACAGTAAGTGCTGAATATTATTAATAATTTTATCTATAGACAGCTTTACACTTTTCAGATTATTTTCTCAGACATTATTTAATCTTACATGACCCTGTGTGGTAATAAATCAGATATAATATTTCCATTTTGCAAGGAGCTGAGAAAGTTTCCACTAGTATTGGAAGAGTTTCAACTTAGTACCCAGGGGCTGTGCAACTTCTTCAGTTTTCTTTCCATTGTTTTACACAACTTTAATTTTGAAGAAGTTCCATTTGGGATAATCTGTTTCTATTTTTATTGATAGTTTCTTGTTTTTTAATCTTCTACCAAAATCCATTTATGACTTAGGATGACATGTGCTTAGTTTTGTTCCTCTCTTACAGATGACTTCTCTAGTGCTAGGATTTAAAAATCCTCAGAAATCTACAAATGCCAACCTTACCCAGTACTAGTAGGTGAAAATTCTAACTTGAGCTTAAGGGTTTGTTCACTATTAAAATGAGTCTCCTAAAAGATCATACCTAATAAGCAATTGTTAGTCAGTAACCTCTCAGAGTATTTTAGGGCATGAAGCAGTTTTGACTCTAAAACTTAATTAGTAGAATGACAATAGAGCTAACCTCCCAGTGCAAAGGACACTACAGAGGCATCCACAGCAACCTCAGGTCTGTTTGAAGAAGTTGTATATCCTGAGAACAGGACAAAACATGGGAAGTGAGAAGTAGCTAGTAGAATCATAATAACAAGCAGAAGAAACACCCATATAATATCAGACACTTTTCTTAAAGATTTATACAAATTGTTAACCACAATTCTGTGTGTCTTTATTATTATTATTATTATTATCATTTTTCATTTAAAAAGGAATACAGAATTGGTAGTATGTACTGGGGCCATCAGACTCCAGAGTCTGGGCTTGCAATCACTAGGTTATGCTGACCATGAAATAAGACTTTAATATTTTTCCATTTTTGATGGGGCTATTCCTGGAAAGCTTGTCAAGTGTTTATCATCTCTGAGATATATAGCTATAGGTACAGCTAGAAACATAGGAAGCTATTGAGTAGGATATCTCCTGTTAATGTAGAACGGTAGCTGATGCTATAAGGTTTCTCTCTTCTCAGAAAGGGCTTTAAGGCTCTCATATTTTATGTTCAGAGACCCATTCCCAGCTGGGATCAAACACCACTTCTGGAAGGCTTCCTAAACAACCTAACCTCAGAGAATGGGACCCACCACGAACCACACTACTGGCTTATTCCCGGAGTCCATTCCTACCATCTACTTGGTCAATATAAAAGAAGAACTAGAAGGGGAAAACTCAGATTTTATGGAGTCCAAAACTTGTGAAAAGAAATTATTCCTTCCTTTTGGCTTTTGGGTTTGCTTTTCTTCCTCATGGCAAAAAGGCCAAAAGGGAATAGTAAATACTGCACAAGCCTAAAACAAGAAGCAAGGAATTTATTCTTCTAATAAAGACTGTCAAGTCGAAGGACTTGATGCTCTTTTTTTAATAATACAACTAGAAAAAGAAGAAAGAATTGAGAAGTAATGACATGGAAGTGTAAGTCGGGTTGCAAGGGTCCTGAAAAACTCAGCTGGAATTCTCAGTTTCTAATGTTAAGATGGCTCTTGGATATGCTCTGTTGCTTGTGCAGATTATGTGAGATCATGAGTTAGGCTTTGCTTGGACTGCTCATTCCTGGCATGCGTAACAGAGGAATGAAGGTTGCAGCCCCACTCTTGGAGACAAACGTCTCAGGAGATTGCTAAAGCCCGTATGAGAAGTCTGGGAGGACCCCACCATCACATTAAGCCAGGACTCATGTATGATGAGCCCACAGTGTACTAGATCAGTAAGTCAAACCTAATGAGGAAAGAATGACAGTTAAGGATGGAGACATTTATCTTTTCCTTCTCCCTCCTCCCTGCCCTAATACCGGAAGAGGTAGCATACATAAAAGGGGAGGGAGAAAGAAGTTTGAGTAAAGTAGACCAGAGATAGATGGGACAGGTGCTTGAGAGGGGACAGATAGAGTTTTGAAACAGATATGAGATTTATGTTTTAAATTTTTTTAAAAAGTGAATCTTTAGAATCAGAAAAGGACTATTAAAATAAGATAAAGTGATAAAATGTTGTGGAATCTGATTATATAGTCATTCAGAGAATTACTGATGGACAAGAAAGGGAATTGTGACAGTATGTATATTTGGAGAATGGTTACAAGGAAATTCGCATTTTTCATGTGTTCAGCTTCAAAGATTGAGAGTTCTTAGTAAACCAGCTGTGTGTATGTACTTATGTCTATGTGAGTGTATAAATTATTGCAAACACACACATATTTCTTTAACTTGGAGAGGCAATATTATGTTTCTAAATTAAAATTTCCTTTCTGCCTTAATATATTACTATTACCAATAAAAACTGAAATTCTCAGAAGTAATTTTTATTTTGTTCCAAAATATAATAGATTAATTCTGAAGAGTTCTGTGGAATACCTCAGAGATGGGATAGAAGCTAATACATAAATCATATTTTCAGCAAGGTACTTTCCTGACAACATATTTTATATTTTCTATAAAAATGATAACTCAGAAGTTTGTATAAATCTTTCACACAGTAAGTTTCCTTATTTTTGTTTGTTTGGACATTACTTTAAAAATCTTTGCCAATTCCTGTTTTCATATATCAGGTGACTGAGATTTTTTTTTTAATAATGCACAATACACATGTGTTCCACTAGCAGGTATGAATGTGCACACACACACACATTCACCAATATTTCAGTAATGGTGTTGTTGTATACATGAGGATGCTCACTTTGTTTTTAAATGTTCAACAATTGCTGTTAATACAATCACACTATTTATTTAGCTGCAGATATTTATTATCTATCATGCATGTCAGGCACTGTGTTGGGCATTAGAATTACCACAGTAAGCAAGATAAGCACAGTCTCTGTGTTCACAAATTTATAATTTGTTGGTAAAGGAGATAAGTAAAAATATGTCCTGCCATACAGTGTGATAGCAGAGGTTTAAATACAGAGTAAAACAATTAATCTAGTGAAATATGTCATTTAAGATGAAAGCTAAAGGAAGCATCATAGAGTTAAAACTAGCCAGTGGAGACTGAAGAGTGTTTTGGAATAAGGGAAATAGCAGCATTTATACAGTGGCTACTATATGCCGGTCAAGATTCTAAGCACCATACCTGCATGAGCTATCAAATAGTGACTATTTATTTACTACTTTAGAGAGAAGAAAACAGACACACAAATCAAAACTTGCCCACAGTGTCAGAGTTAGAATGTCACACAGCCAGGATTCAAGCTACTGTTGGGATCCAGGGACTGTGCTTTTTGCCACTTGCACTGCCAACTTGCCCCACACCCTCCAGGCCTTCAGAAACCCTAGTGTATGTTTGTGGGACCTTTCTGATTCAATCTGCCTGTGGTAGAGGGAAAGGAGCTGGGAGACACTGGAATGCAGGAATAGGCAAAGCTTGTTAGATACTAGTGAGCTGCTCTTTATCCTAAAGATATTCACGTCTTTGATGCAGGGTGTTACTGAGGAGTTTTCCATCTATTCCCCTGGCTGCAGTGCAGATGTCAGATTAGGTGAGTGATAAGGCTGGTGTTCAGACATCCGTTAAGAGGTCTTTGCAATAATCGAGGTGAGAAATGTTGATGCCTGATCTAGGAATGGAGATAAATTGGTGCCTCCTGGTGTTTCAGGGACACCAAAGGGTCATAATTTTTATAGAGAGATTTCTTTAGAGAACATAATAGAAATTAAAAACTTGCATCCACTCATAACCCTATAGCCTCAGATATGTTGCCAACCTTACTCTCTCTATTGGGTTACCCTTGAATATGCAATAGGGAGACTCCATAACCTTAGAAGAATTCCTATTAACTTAATACATAAATAGGAGACAGTGGATGGAAACAAATATTTAACAACAGCTTCCCTAGAAAATTATTTTTAACTGACACAGAATTATGTCAGTTCCATAGAATGTCAGTTACATGACATAGAATTCTAAAGTACCAGAATAAGGACTGGAAACATTTATAAAATACTATTTAAAAAGTTTATGTTTGACAAACACAGCATATAAAATGATATATTTATCTATACATGGATGAACTTAAAAGAATGAAGTTTAAAAATGTCTCCTTAAATTTTCAAAGCAGAATATATACTTTTATTATGGAATTCTCAAAATGTTCATTGGAAATAAGCAACTAAGTATTTCATTATTATTTATAACAGACATCAAATATTTGAACAGGGTGCTGAAGAAAGGCATGGCATTTCTTATGCCACTATTTCTTAGATGGCTTTAAAGAAATGGATTAGGCTCAAACCTTCTGCTAAGAAGGTAAATTAAAAATCACATAATTCTAGAACTGTATGAGATATAGGGATCAGAGACCTTCCAGTGGAGCTAAATCATAAAAGTGTGGTAAGGCTAGTTGTAGGTCTTTATTAACAATAAGTTATCATTAACTTTGTCAATTATTTGCACTTTGAAAATAGAAATCAAATGGGGTTATCCTTGTCCCATGGGAGTCTATCACAGTTAGGGATGTCACAGCACATATGTGTTATAGCCAAGAGAAAAATGTCAAGAAATGCTGACCTAGGCCAACTTCTATTCAGTGAGAAATAAGAAATAGCAGTTTTGTGAAAAGTTAAGTCAACTGTGATAATTTAAGTAGAAGTGATAGGACAAGGATTAATTTATTGATATTCATTTCAGGACTCAATCTCTTACACTTCCTCTTATACTTCACTTTAGTCTCATTTCCTTGATTAAAGCATAACTAAATGTTCTCATATGTCTCTTTTCACTGACTAAAAAAGGCATTTTCAAACCATGTCATGAAAGTAAGAAAATTATAAATGTAGAAGTTGGTAGGATTGAAGATACTCTGCGAAACTAGAGAAAATAGAGTATAAATGCTTTTAAAAGGAAAACATACATATTAATATACACATCAAATTCCAAAATAAATAGGCAGTGTGGATTCTAAAATTGTAATCTGTATGGCAAAAGAAAATTAGCTTTTTTCTTCTAGTTGGAACATTGATGAAATTGATGAGTCATGCAACATGAAATGAGGTGAGAGAATTTACTTTGATTTTGTTTTTATCCTTAATAATGCCACCCTGCAAGATAGTAAATATATACTAAGAATCTGAGAGTATACTAAATGTGACAATGTTAACTAATATAGTACTTTTCTGATTCAAACCCATCTGCAGCATGGCAAGAAACCAGCTTCTTCCACAGTCTTCTGGTTTTGGCAACACCTTTATGTGGCTTAAGATCCGACCCTGCCACAACTGTCCACAAGAGTTACTCTTCCCCATGGATGCTGGCCAGCACCTCTTTTCTTCTGGTAGATATAAAGGAAATAGGCAGTAGACCTGTAGGACTGACATCCACTGAGTCACTCCCTACTGCTGCCTGTGGCTCCAGATTTCAGACTATACTACCAAAGGTAAGTGTCCAACTTAGTTCTTTGATCAGAGTGAGGCATGGTAAACTAGAATACATCCTAGGGTTTCCTTCTTCCTCAAGAGCCACCCTGCTACTCGGTCCAGGCATTGTCTCTTGGTACTTCATACTCTCAATGCTCAGGTAATCAAATCAGAATTTGTCTTTGAGGATACAATTTATTCCTATACTTTTATTCATGTACTTTTTACCCCAAATGTCCTGTCTTACTCTTTTGTTACTCACGTCCTCTCCCCACCATGCTTACTACTCTTCAAATATGTTAAGCATGTTTTCCTTGAATATGCACACCTTCTCTTCCTTAACTCCAGGTCAAATCAAAATCTTTCAGTCTTAAATTTTATAAACTTGTTTTGTTAGAACATAGCAAGGCAGGGGCGCCTGGGTGGCACAGTCGTTAAGCATCTGCCTTTGGCTCAGGGCGTGATCCCACCATTCTGGGATCGAGCCCCACATCAGGCTCCTCCACTAGGAGCCTGCTTCTTCCTCTCCCACTCCCCCTGCCTGTGTTCCCTCTCTCGCTAGCTGTCTCTCTCTCTCTGTCAAATGAATAAATGAAATCTTAAAAAAAAAAAAAGAACATAGCAAGGCAAATTATGCAAGTTAGCATCCACTATTGTGTTAACTTCCCAGTAGTACATCACTTTTTCTTAATTTGAAATTAAAAGTTTTCCCTCCTATTACTTACATTTTTACACTTTTGAATCAGAATCCTTCTTATAACTAAACTATATATTTAATAATGTAACTTTTTTAGATATTTTTCTAAAAAGTTATCATTAAGTTATCTTGCATTTTGAAATTAAGAACATAGTATGAACCTCCCATGAAAGTGACTCTAGTGCTACTACTAAGAAAGATATTCTCTGGTAGATTTGGCATTTGACATTTCACATTATGTCATATAATCAAAATTTAAAATGTGCACCTGACCTGGGTGGCTCAGTTGCTTAGTGGCAGACTTGATTTCGACTCAAGTCATGATCTCAGGGTCCTGGTATTGAGCCCTGTGTCCAGCTCTGTGCTCAGTGGGGAGTCTGCTTGAGGATTCTCTCCCTCTTTCCCTTCCATTTATTCTCTTTCTCTCTCAAATAAATAAATAAAATAAATTTTTAAGTAAAAATAATAAATAAATAAATAAATAAATAAATAAATAAATAAATAAATAAAAAGTGGCCTCTTGGAGTTATTTTTTTAAGTTATAATAAATTTGAGCATCAACTAAACATAAGTTTCTCAACTTAAAATCAGTACGATAGTTACAGTAGCCCAACATAATGTTTGTTTCTTAAAAGTCCATTAAGTTCCTCAAATTAATATGAGGGAAAATTAAAATCCTAATGTAACAAAATGTTGTTCTAAGACAATTGATAGAGTAAAAATTCCAATAATATAGAGATTCTGAGTAGAAAAATTACTGAAATTTTTTTGACTGAGAATGCTGCCCCAGGCTTTTTCACACCTATGTCCCTGAAGCATAGTTCTCTTGGGATTCTAGAGATATCCATATTCTAGTAGCGGAGAAATAAAAAAGTATACAACATGTATAAATTCAATCTGGACACCTAGGGAAATAGAAATGGAGTTTTGGTGGTGGTAGTGTTATTGGACCATAGAGTGGGAACTTGGGAAACAAAACATAGAAACAAGATTATAGTTGTTAAGAGTAGTTGAAATGTCTTCATATCCTTAAAAATATGAAAACTACTTGAGACATTTATACAAAGAATGTTTTTCACATCCAAAAAATATGACTAACCCAATGATAGGTTCCAAACTGAAAGACCTAATACTGTCTTATTAGACTTGCGTTGCTTATAAATTAAGCTAATGATCTTTATTATGTTGTCCAATACAGTAGACACTAGCCTTATATAACTATTGAGCATTTGAAATGTTGCTAGTCTGAACTTAAGGTGTACACACATTTTTTAACACTAAGTAAAAATAAATAATATGGGGCTCCTGGGTGCCTCAGTCAGTTGAGCAACTGATCCTTGATTTCAGCTCAGTCAGGATCTTAGGATTGTGGTATGGAGCCTCACATAGGCCTCTGTGCTGAGTGTGGAGTCTGCTTGTCCCTCTCCTTCTGCTCCTCCCCGACTTGTGCACTCTCTCTCTCTCTCAAACAAATAAAATCTTTTTAAAAAATTTTTAAAAAAAGTAACACACTCCATTAATATTTTTTGTATTGATTACATCTTAAAATCTTAATATTTTGAGTATATTGGACTACATTACACATATTTAAATTAATTTCACCTGTATAATTTTATTTTTTTAAAATGTAACTCCTAGTGGGGCACCTGGGTTGCTCAGTCGTTAAGCATCTGCCTTTGGCTCGGGGTGTGATCCCAGGGTCCTGGGATCGAGCCCCGCATTGGGCTCCTCAGCTGGGAGCCTGCTTCTTCCTCTCCCACTCTCCCGCTTGTGTTCCCTCTCACTGGCTGTCTCTCTCTGTCAAATAAATAAATAAAATCTTTAAAAAAATAAAAAAATAAAATGTAACTCCTAGAAATTTTAAATTGCTTATATAATTCACATTGTGACTTTCTATTGGATAACAGTATGAATATATGTTTCACATTGCTAAAAGATAAGTCAAAATGCAAGACCCATATGTAGATAGACATGTGAACTGAAAAATTTCTTATATATTTTCTAGTTAGTGTTTGTTTTATACAGTATTTTGTTAAAGGCTACATTGTATCATTGGTACTCATTTAGTCAAAATTAGGAAACAATATTTCTAGATAACATACATTTTGTCTTCTAGAGTAGTGCTTCCCAAACCATAATATGTATACCCCTGGGTAGCTTCTTAACATGCAGATTCTGACCCAGTAGCTCTGGAGGGAACCTGGGATTTTTCATTTCTAACAAGCGCCCAGGTGATGTTGATGCTGCTGCTCTGGGGACTTTGAGCTACAAATTTCTAGATGACAGAGATGTTCCATTGCACTTGAGTTCCCCAAATTAGAAAAATAATGGTGCTAAGAACATGTTTGAGCTTATAAGCTAATAATTTATTATTATTATTATTACTACTATGTTAACTTCAAGTATTCAACTTATTTCTTTGAAAATATTTTCTGAATGTAAATGCATATTTACTATAACAATGCAAGTAAATAAGGAAAAGCATAAATGAGAAAATGAGCATCATGTGACTCCACCAAATAATAGCCATCATTGCATTTTTATGTATTTGTGTCTAATACTATTTCTATCTAGTTTGTTTTAATAGAAGTTTGATAGCATTATAAATACTGTTTTGCAATAGTTTTCTTCCATCTTCTTATGTTGTAAAATTTCCCTATTTCCTGATATTGTTGTTTACACAATGTTTAATGGTTGCTTATTACTCTATCATATGGATATTCTAAATATTCTTAGATAATTTCCACTTATTAGTCACTTGCTTTGCTTCCAATTTTGTGTCATTATCAACAGTGTTATGATGAGCAACTTTGTCTGCAATTTCTTTGAAATATTTTTAATGCTTAATGAAACAAATATTTTAGTGCTTGTAAGTGTATGGTTCAGAAGAAGAAACCAATTAATAGAAAATTAAAATATAGTATTGATTTATATAAATCCAATTTCCTCCATTAAAATTTGAAGTATTTAGATTATGCCTATAAACTTGAAAGTATTAACTGTTGTAAAAATAGGGAAAAAAACATAATATGTGAACAAATAGTCAGTGTGCCCCTTGTTCTCATGACAGTTTGTCCATTGTTCTTATGACAGTTTGTCTTTATCTTTGATATTTTATTACTGAGCTTTATATTTTGCTTCTTCATGAGTTAAAAGCAGACATGTTCTCATAGTGGATCTTCTAAATTTAATGTCTTGGATCCTGGAGTATATATTAATTTTCTGAAGAATTTTCTAGATTTATTTGAAATCTACATGTTCCATCTCAAACATATGCATTCATATATGTATATAATAACTATTTTTTAAAAGATTTATTTATTTATTTTAGAGAGAGAGAATGTACACGTTCAATCAGGGGGAGGGGCAGAGAGAGGGAGAGAAGCAGACTCCCTGCTGAATGGGGAGCCTTACATGGGTCTCCAGTCAGGACACTGAGATCATGACCTGAGCCAAAATCGAGAGTCTGGCACTCAACCAACCGAGCCGCCCAGGTGCCCCTTTATATAATAACTGTATAGGAAACAGTACGCTTTATAAAAAATGTATTAAAAATGTTAAAAATAATCTTAGTTATTAAATTATAATTTACTTTTGACAAGTAGTAACTCATGAATTCTAAAACAGTTAACCTGTTCTGAGTAATTACTGGAAACTTCAAGGAAGTACAAAATTAACATGATCCCTCTGTAAGACACTAGACTAAGTTCTTTTTTAATTTCATTACTGATTTGCAGCAAAGATATGTATTTAAAAATATAGTTTAAACTTTTCTAATTAAGTCTTGGAGGATTTTCTGTGCTGTAGATGGAAGGACATAAACTTTATTGTTATTCTAAATATCATCTCAACTATTTGTGTGCTTTGAACCTTGAGCAAGTTAATCTCTTTGATCCTGTTTTTTTAATCTGTAAATTAACATTGATACTACCCATATTATAGGATTATAAGAGTTAAATATAATGCATTTAAATGGTTGCAAATAGAGTCTGAAAATAATGGACATCAATCTGTTCTAACTCAAATATTATATCAATATTTTCATATTCTCATTTTCAAAGGAAAACTAGAAAGGTAATAAATATATTTTCTCAGATGCTAGTGAAGTGATTTTCACATCTCCTGTTCAGCAGGGTAATTAATTTTCCAAATAAAACCTTACATGGCATTCTAATACAGAAAACATGACCAAAAAATGAGATATAATCTTTGAAAGGTGGAGAGGAAGAGAGCAAATACTGGGTGAAGCTCTATTCCTAAGCTTGTATTTCCATTATAACCACTACTAGGGCATGTCTATAGAATTGGGTTTCCAAAGAATACAAAATACATTTTGGATGTGGAACAACTATTTAACCTAGCTTCCCAATCTTTAAGCCTTCTAATCCTTTATCCCAATATTTCTTTCACTTCCAACAAGTCAAGCTACCTCTACTATAAATATATATCCTTAGCCTATTAATTTCTTTCCATGATCCTGTCACCACCCTAAATCAGGTCGTCATCTATCATTCAGACTATGGCAATAGCTTTTCCCTTTTTTGTAACAAATTTATTGAGGTGTAATGGACATACAATAAAACTGAATCTTTTGAATATGTATAATTTGATAAATTTTGATATGTGTATACACCTATGAGACTATCACCACAATGAAGAGAGTGAACATATTCCTTATCTCCAAAAGGTTCTTCATCCCACTTGTAATCCTCTGTTGTCCCACCTCTCAACATCTCCACACAATCAATGTTCTGCTTCCTGTGATGATTGACTTTCCCAAGTTTACATAAATAGATACTCTTTTAGTTTGGATTCTTTCACTTAGTATAATGATTTTGAGATTCCTCGATGTTTTTATGTGTATCAATAATTCATCCCTTTTTATTGCAGGTGAGTATTCCATTGTATAAAGATACCACAATTTGCTTATCCATTCCCTGCCAATGGACATTTGAGTAGTTTCCAGGTTGGGAGTATTACAAATCAAGCTGCTACAAAAGTTTATGCACAGGTCTTTACATATACATATGCTCTCTTTTCTCTTAGGTAAATATTAGGAATAGAACCACTGGGTTTTGTGATAGGTGAATGTGTAACATTTTTAAAATTGTCAAACTNTTTCCCAAGTGGGACTAGCAGAGTATGAGAATTAAAGTTCCTCCACTTCCTCACCAACATTTGATATGGTCAGTCTTTTAAGTTTTAATCATTCTATGTTTATAGTGGGATTTTTGTGGTATTAATTTTGCATTTCCCTAATGACAAATGATGTTAAGTGTCTTTTTATGTGTTTTTTGTCATCTTTATATTGTCTTTGAAGTGTGTATTCAAATCTTTTTTCCCCCTTTTAAAAAATATTAGGTTGTTTGCTTTTTTCTAATTGAATTTGAGAGTTCTTTATATAGTCTGGATACTTTTTATCAGATATGTGCTTTGTAAATGTTTTCTCAGTCTATTGCTTACATTTTCACTCCCTTACCAGCATCTTTGAAAGGAGACTTGAATTGTGAAAATTCCAATTTTATTTATTTATTTTTCTTTTTGAATTATGACTTTGGTGTTTTATTGAACTGTTTGCCTAAGACAAAGTCACAAACATTTTCTCTTATTTTCTTCTTCCAGAGTTTTATAGTTTTATGTTTTATTTATAGGTCTATGATATGTCTTGAGTAAATTTTTGTATGTGGAATTAAGTATGAATCAAGTTTATAGTTTTGCATATGGATATCTACTTGTTTTAGCACAAATTGTTGAAAAGACCAAACTTTCTCTGCTGAATTGCCTTTGCACCTTTGTAAAAAGTCAGTTTCCCACTTCTGTGTGGTTTATAATTTTCATATTTAGTCCAATAACAGCAAAGTCTCATTATTACTGGAGTTGGTGATTATAATTGTTAATTTTATGTGTCAACTTGGCTAAGATATGGTACCTAGATAATTGGTCAAATGCATTGTCTAAGTGATGTTTTAAGGGTATCTTTTCATATGAAATTAGGATGTAAATCAGTAGACAGACTACATCTAATAATAATATGAGTAGACTTCATCCAATCAGTCAAAGCATTAAGAAAAAACAGAGAAAGGTCCTGAAATGAAAAGGAGATTCTGCCTCCTGACTACCGTCAGATTCAGGCTGCAACATCAAGTCTTTCCCGTGTCTGCACCTTTGCCAGCCTCCCTTGCAGATTCTAAAATTGCCAGCCTCCTTAATCATGTGAGCCAATTTCTTAAAATAAATCTAATAAATCGATATCTATCTATTATCTATCTATCTATCTATCTATCTATCTATCTATCTATCATCTATCTATCTATCTATCATCATCTATCTATCATCTATCACTATCTATCATCTATCATTTATTATCTAATCTACCTATCATCATCTCTATCTATTCTTTTTGGACTGTTTCTCTGGAGAACACTGGCTAGCAGAGTGATATATGATGTCTTTGTCTTAATTACAGCATTGTTTGCAAATACTGAAACTAATCAATCTAGCTTAAGCAAAAAAAAAAAGTTATGTTTACTAGTGTTTCTCATCGTGCCTAAAGATAAGAAATACAGTAGTCTCAGTAACAACTGGAGACAGGAATTCAAATGCCATTGGAGCACACTTTATACTTTTTATGATTCTTTCTTTCATCAGTTTTTTCTCTCTCTCACTCAAAAAGACTGCCTTTATCTGCTTCCCAGAAATATCCAAAAGGCAGGAGAGTGGCTCTGGTAGT
Source organism: Ursus maritimus (assembly GCF_017311325.1). NCBI lineage: Eukaryota > Metazoa > Chordata > Mammalia > Carnivora > Ursidae > Ursus > Ursus maritimus. The sequence continues at coordinate 25,143,325 of NW_024424008.1, forward strand.
CCCTGAGATTTACATTTCTTATTCCTAAGAGTTACTGATCAAATATCTTCCATCCCTAACTCTAAAAATTCCATGAATCAGTCTCATTGGCTAGCTTAGGTAGGGTGTCCTTTCCTGGATTGATTGTGGCTAGAAGTGGGGACAAAATATAAAATGAATGTTCATGCTGGAACCATATCAATGATGTGCAAGATGAGGTTGATCCTAAAGAAGGACATTTCTGGACAGGCAAGTGGCATGGTATTTATTTTCAGAAGCAGTAAAAAATCTCAATTTCTAAACTAATGCAAGAGTAGTTAATGTATTACAAACTGTAGTTTTGATAGTTTGTGAAAAATATCAACTCTGTCTGTCTCAGACATTATGATCAATTCAGAATATAAAATTCAAGTTCAATCTGATGATCCAGAGGGTCTATACAAAATGCTCCTTCATCCAAATCAGACTTTTGGCTCTGACTCCATTTAGTTATACTGTATGAGAATGTACCTGATTCCTTTCTTTTCCTTTCCTTTCCTTTCCTTTCCTTTCCTTTCCTTTCCTTTCCTTTCCTTTCCTTTCCTTTCCTTTCCTTTCCTTTCCTTTCCTTTCCTTTCCTTTCCTTTCCTTTCCTTTCCTTTCCTTCTTTCCTTCTTTCCTTTATTCTTTTCTTTTTTTTCTTTTTTTAGAATTTTAATTTTTTTAAGTAATCTTTACACCCAACCCCAAGTTCAAGAGTCAACATGCTTTACCAGTTGAGTCAGCCAGGTGCCCCTGAGAATGTACTTGATCTCTTTTTGCACTATCAAGCCCTTGAAAGTTTTTCAGGAGCTAATGTAGAGCTCATATTATCTGACCCATCTATATAAATTGTCAAACCCTTCTCATCTCATTATCTGCCTTTCTTCTTCAGATTACTTGTTGGAACTTGGAGTATTTGTTATTTTCTGCATTTTGTTTTGTGTTAGCACACCTGTATTTAAGAATGCAAACTCCAGGGGCGCCTGGGTGGCACAGCGGTTAAGCATCTGCCTTCGGCTCAGGGTGTGATCCCGGCGATCTGGGATCGAGCCCCACATCAGGCTCTTCTGCTATGAGCCTGCTTCTTCCTCTCCCACTCCCCCTGCTTGTGTTCCCTCTCTCGCTGGCTGTCTCTATCTCTGTCGAATAAATAAATAAAATCTTAAAAAAAAAAAAAGAATGTAAACTCCACAATGCCTGGGGCTTTGTTTTGCTTACAGCTTTATCCTAGCACTTAAAAAATGTGTTGGTGCAAATTAGCCATTTAACTTTTTTAAATAACGAAATATAAATTACAGTCATTTATATTTTGGCATTGTTTTAAAAGCATGCAAATGCATTTACAAAAACAGGATCCATTATTGAAATGGTGTGAGTGCTGAAACAAGACCAAATTGAGGAGCTGGTGCTTTTATCATACATTCTAAAAAGGGTCTAGTCATCTTAACTCATCTCATCCTTCAAAATCAGTGATCTAGCACTCACGTTTACAAATTTTCCTTGAATTTTTCATGTACTCCTGCTCAATGTGTCAAGTGTGACAGAACAGATGTAGTCAGTGAGTGATCAAACAGATGTTTCATTTGTATTACCATTCATTATAATGTCATAATTGACAGCAAAACCATGCAACTTGTCAAGTACCTAGAAATTATTCTTGGTCTTTTTTTAAGAAAATTCATGGCTTAAAAAAAAATCCCATAAAACAGATAAGAAAGTTAAAAATATTTTTCTAAAAGAAATTGTCATTACTGGGTAGTATTAAGCAGTGGACAAACCTGTTTTCAAGTTACAGTAATATGGAGTGAATTTTTGTCACACTGTAGAGCAATCATGGATACCATGGAGACTAGTTCAATGAAATTACCATGCATGCCCTCCCTGATGCTTACTTATGGGTCCTAGGTCATCCATGAACTACATATGGAAAACCCCCCAAACTCCAAATCCCCCAAATAAATAAAGGTATACATTTTTTACAGGTGTGTCATACTATTCATTATATCCATTATGCATATGATGATATTAACATTTTTTGAAAGACTCTCCCTTTACAATGTCCCCTACCCACTCTCATAATGGGTGTTGGGGATATTTATTTTATGATTTATAGTAAAGGTTTGGTGGGGCTTTCTGATGGATTTTGCTTGTATACATATTAAATTTAATTCATTCATTCATTATTTTAAAAATCAAGCCATCTGTATTTATTGGATTTTTTTTTTTTTTAGTTCTTTCATTCTTGATCCTTAGCTTTCTTTAAGGGAGTATGTTTTTCAGTACAAATTGTGTAAGAAACATTTTCTTTGAAAAATTATCTTTAATCAGATTAAATTAAATTAGATGCCAAATTTCATAGAAGAGTGAAATCATATTGCATTTGTCTTTCTCTGACTGACTTACTTCATTTAGCATAATAGTCTCTAGCTCAATTCACATTACTGAAGGGGGTAAAAAAGGAGAAAGAGGAAAACCATAAAACAGATTCTTAACTGTAGAGAACAAACAGGGCTGCTGGAGGGAAGGTGGGTGGGGGCATTGGTTAAATGGATGATAGATATTAAGGAAGACACTGGTTGTGATGAGCACTGAGTGTTTTACATAAGTGATGAATCCCTAAATTCTACACATGAAACTAATATTACACTGTATGCTAGCTAACTAGTATTTAAATAAAAACTTGAAACTAAAAAATAAATAAATAAAATATGAAATAAAAAATAAAATAAATTAGAGTTCCTATTCTTCTGAGATGGCAGAAAATCATTTGTATTGGGTATTTTGGAGGCCCTTTACAAAATCAGAGAAACTTCCAAAGTGCCTGAAAAACTAAGGAAGGGCTTTTGCTCTCCAGCCCATTGTGGTCATCGCTGACCTCCTATTTTTGTGGTTCCTTGAAGCCATGTTTCTCTGGACTTGCAATCTTCATGTCTCTTTGGAGCACAAGCATCTTTTCTGAGGTTAAGAATCTCTGGGCAGGGTGTCTATCTTACTTGGATATTTCATACAGCTATACCTTCTAAGAATTTACCATGGGTAGACTAAGGCATGGGTCCTGGCCAATGTGCTAAACTTTCTCTCTCCCTAATGCCCATTCATCCTTTACTTCTCAAGTGTTGCTTTAAAGGAAGTTATTCAGTTTTCTTCCTACCTCTGTCACTTTACACCATCTTTTCCAAGACCCTGAAGTTGTAGACAGGTGGAGCTTTTGCTTTCAGCATTTTCTACTTTGTGTTCTTAACATTTCCTGAGAGAAAGAAATATGAAAGTTCTTGCTATTTGTTTGGAATTGGGAGAAGGGAGAGATGGTATAAAAGTGCAAATTAATATCTCAAAAGTTTAATAAGACACACTTGTTTTTATTTATCTCTTTTTAATACTTCACATATCACTTTTAAATGATGAAAAGTTTATATAGCAAGATTAAGAGTAAGATGGGATAAATAAAAATAGGTATGTCTCCAAATAAATTTGGGTTTTATACTCCATTGGCTATGCAGAGGCCCCACAACAGCCCTCTTTCTCCCTAATTATATAGATGATAGATAGATAGATAGATAGATAGATATAGATAGAGCATACACACGCACACAAGACTGATGATTCTGTAGATTACCAGGCCAAATTAATGTTATAGTGCCCAAGATCAGTGTAAGGAAATGATTGACTGACAAACTAACTGCTTGCTTCCAAAGAGATTCAGCTTTTTTTAAAATTTAAATTCAATTAACATACAATGTATTGTAGGTTTCAGAGGTAGAGGTCAGTGATTCATCAGTCATATACAATACCCAGTGCTCATTATATCACATGCCCTCTTTAATGTCCATCACCCAGTGACCCCATCTCCCCACCAACCTCCCCTCCAGCAACCCTCAGTTTGTTTTCTATGCTTAAGAGTCTCTTATGGTTCTTATCTTTCCCTGATTTTGTCTTGTTTTATTTTTTTCCTCTCTTTCCTTATGATCCTCTGCTTTGTTTCTTAAATTCACAGATTTTTATGTGAAGAATATGAACCTGGGGTCTTGAAGGGATGAACAACTAGCCTGAAAGGAAGTATGTAAGACATTTTTCCCAGGGAGGATAGGCTCCCCAACAACTCTACATATTTAATTTGTAAGCTATGGAATCTATATTTATGGCCTATAAATAATCTTTGGAATTTTTTAATGCAATTCAACTTCCAATATTTATTTGATACATTTAATTTTCTTTTAATCCAAACAAGCATTGCAGAAAATGCTGCTAATGTTCAGCTTTTTCGATCCTTAGTGGTCATCATTGTAGGTAGGAAATTTGCTTACAGAACAAGCAGTTTAATATATAAAACCAGGTCTTCATTTTTACTAACCCAACCCAGTAACTTCACCCATAAATCTTTATTGGAAAATCTGATCTAAGTGAAACCTTAACATTTTAATATCATTCCTATAGCATTATACAATATATCATTTGGTTCCTTTAATTGCCTTCACCCCATCTCTTTTACACAATCAGATCCACTAAATGAAACTCTACCTTTACCAAATTCCACCCACGTTTGTCCTCAATAGAATGCCAATAGCCTGTATAAAAATCTGCTGGTCTCCTTACTTAGCTGCTTTCTTGGGAAGACAAGGTGGCCAATCTCAAAGTTCTGTAATTATTCAGATTTTGTCTACCATATGTTTTATCTCCATAAACTAAACAATGATAGTACATTAGTATCTGTGGGCCCATGATATCTTAATTTGAAAAAAAAAAAAAAAGCTACATTTTGTACCATACTAAGCTCTTTCTGAAACACCCAGTAATGACTCACAATTCACTCTTTAGATGGGTTGGGATGGTTGTTTAAAAAAGCAAAATCTTAGTTATGATAACTTTCCTTTAGAGCTTTCTTTCACCTGATTTGTTTATATGACTACTAAAGAGTGAAAAAAAAATCCATTAACAGCCTTTGCTTTGTTTTGTTTTGTACTTATTTTGGTGGATTTATTATTTTTTAATGGAAATAACAGTAGTTTGGTTTAACTGACTTGATTGACTGACTGCTTTGACACTGTTTAGACAAAGAAGGATCTATCATTTTAACTATAAGTTTAGAAGCTGCAAAGCAATCCATCTCAGAAATGACATAAAAAAATAAAAAGCTCCTGTAAGATCACTCTGTTCATTATGAAGAATGAAATATCTTGAATTAAATTCTCAAAATCCAACCTGACTATAGCAAAGATCTAATGAGATCTGTACTCTCCTAGGAGCTCATTTAATTAACTCAAGCATTGCTTTCAAGTACACCTTACAGTGTTGCTTGTAAATTCACATATATTACATGTAAATTATAAGACATTTCAGAGGAAAGAGAGTTGGTGACAGTCCAATTTAAATTTCTTTCCTGGCTATAAGCATTTTTTTTTCTATCTCTCATTTTACATTTATCATTGATAGGTACAAATTGAGGACTTTGTTTTCCTACTTATTGTCACCAAGATATATATTCATTCTTTTAAAATACGGTAATTCCTTTAGTAAATATAACTGCTTGATGATTTAAGGTTAAAATCTGGGGGGAAAGAGGAAGCTATAAGTGGATAGAATCTTTATTATTTAACTAAAAATAGATTGGACTCCTCAAGTGTAACAGGTTTTGCCCCAAGAGCCAGATATTTTGCCTAAGGGTGAAAAATGAGATAAACAAGCTTATAAAACAAGTCTTGCTTTTAACATACATATCTTGAAAAAAATAAAAGAGATCATTCTCCTTTGTTCTACAGTTTAGTAGTACAATTCAAATCTGACTATAAGGTCATTTGTTGGATAACTTGAGCAAATTAGGGGGAAAAAAAGCTTGTCCCTCTCCTTTCATGTAATGTATATCTCTGTCTTTTGATATTGTCCTGTTTTTCAAAGGTGTCACCAATGAAATCAGGGCCAGTAAATTTATAGTTGAAGTATAAACAAATAATATTGTTTTCTTCTTTGCATTTTTCTCATCTTTATCCTGATGAAGGTCATTTAATTTATCAGATTACCCTGAGGTTTATATCCCTGAAATAGTCTCTTTCCCAAAGAGCTCCTTTTCAGAGAAATTTAGTACATTTGGTCCAAATCTAAAGGTTTCTTACCTGACATTCTTGGGGGAAGATATGTTTCAGGATTCAGGAATTTTTAGATTTTAGGAAGGTAATACAGAATATAGTACATTAGTGAACACACCCATGGTGCTTCTAAATATACATAATAATATATATTTACATAACAGTGATACATAATATGCATTATACTCATGTATATTAATATTTTGACAAAACACATGCATAAATGGATTAAATAGAGTCTATAAATTACTTGTCAGTTCTCAAATTTTGTCATCAGATACTTTAGGAAAATTTCACGTTTTAGAGCTTTTGAACTTCATAATTACGGATAAGTGACTGTAGACTTGTAATAAATCACTACGGTAGGCAGAATTCTCAGATCCACTTAGAGAATCCCACTCCTTGGTGTAAATGCTCTTCTCTTGAATGTTCTGCCAGCAGTCTATAAACAGCATTGAAGGAGAACCCCAAGCCTCAGATGAGAAAGGGGATATCAGCCCCTATTACATATTAATCTCATCCTGCTGAGGTTTTTATTTTATTTTTTTAATTCCACTATAGTTAACATACAGTGGTATATTAATTTCAGGTGTAAAATTAGTGGTACAATGATTCTATACATTACTCAGTGTTGATCAAGATCAGTGTACTTTTAAGTCTCTTTACCTATTTCAACCATCCCCCCACCCACCTCCCCTCTGATAACCATCTGTTTGTTCTCTATAGTTAAGAGTCTGTTTTTTGGTTTGTCTTTTTTTCCCCTTTGTCCATTTGTTTTGTTTTTTAAATTCCAAATAATGAAATCTTATGGCATTTGTCTTTTTCTGACTGGCTTATTTCATGTTGTTGCAAATGGCAAGATTTAATTCTTTTTTTGGCTGAATAACATTCCACCACATATATAGATATAGATAGATAGATAGATAGATAGATAGATAGATAGATAGATGATATAGATATAGATCTCCCAAATCTTATCTGTTCATCTGTGAATGGACATTTGGGTTCTTCCATAATTTAGCTATTGTAAATAATGTTGCAATAAAATCAGGGTGCATATATCCCTTCAAATTAGTGTTTTTGTATACTTTCAGTAAATACCTAATAGTTTGATTCCTAGATTGTACGGTAGTTCTATTTTTAACTTTTTGAGGAACTTCCATACTGTCTTTGACAGTGACTGTACCAGTTTTCATTCCCACCAACAGTATACAAGGGTTGCATTTTCTTCACATCCTCACCAACACTTGTTTCTTAAGTTCTTGATTTTAGCCATTCTGTCAACTGTGAGGTGATATCTCATTGTGGTTTTGATTTGCATTTCCCTAATGATGAGTGACGTTGAACATCTTCTCTGTGTCTATTGGCCATCTGTATATTTTCTTTGGAGAAAAGTCTGTTCATATCTTCTGTCCATTTTTTAAATCAGATTATCTGTGGGTTAATTTTTTTGGTGTTGAGTTGTATAAATTGTTTATATATTTTGGATACTAAACCTTTATCAGATATGTCATTTGCAAATATCATCTCTCATTCAGTAGATTGTCTTTTAGTTTTGTTGGTTGTTCCCTTCACTGTATAAAAGCTTTTTCTTTTGTTGTAGTCCCAATAGTTCATTTTTGCTTTTGTTTCCTTTGCCAGAGACAGCATATCTAGAAAGATGTTGCTATGGACGATGTCAGAGAAATTACTGTCTGTACTCTTTGCTAAGATTTTTATGTTTTTAGGTCCCACATTTAGGTTTTTCTAATCCATTTTCAATTTATTTTTGTGTATGGTGTAAGAAAGTGATCCAATTTTGTTTTTCTTTTGCATGTAGCTGTCTAGTTTTTCCAACACCATTTGTTGAAGAGACTGCCTTTTTTCCTACTGGATATTCTTTCCTCCTTTGTCAAAGATTAATTGACCACATAATTGTGGGTTTATTTCTGGGTTTTCTCTTCTTTTCCATGGATCTATGTGTTTATTTTTATGCCAGTATCATACTGTTTTGATCACTACAGTTTTGTAGTATAACTTCAAGCCTGGAATTGTGATACCTCCAACTTCATTTTTCATTTTCAAGTTTGCCTTGGATATTCAGGATCTTTTGTGGTTCCATATAAATTTTAAGATTGCTTGTTCTAGTTCTGTGAAAAATGTTGTTGGTATTTTGATAAGGATTGGATTAAATGTGTAGATTGCTTTGGGTAGTATAGACATTTTAACAATATTTATTATTCTAATCCAGGAGCGTGGAATGTTTGTGCCATCTTTGATTTCATTCATCAGTGTTTTATAGTTTTCATAGTATAGGTCTTTCACCTCTTTGGTTAAGTTTATTCCTAGGTATTTTATTATTTTTGGTGCAATTGTAAATGAGATTGTTTTTCTAACTTATTTTTTCTGTTGCTTCATTATTAGTGTATAGGAATGCAATGGAATTCTGTACATTGATTTTGTATCCTGTGATCTTAAAGAATTTATTTATCAGTTCTAGTAGTCCCTTGGTGGAATCTTTAGGGTTTTCTATGTACAGTCTCATGTCATCTGCAAATAGTGAAAATTTCACTTCTTCCTTCCCAATTTGGATGCCATTTATTTATTTATTTATTTATTTATTGTTGTTGCTGTCATCTGATTGCTGTGGCTAGGGCTTCTAGTACTATGTTGAACAAAACTGGAGAGAACGGATATCCTTGTCTTGTTCATTACCTTAAGGGGGAAGCTCAGTTTTTCCGTATTGAGTATGATGTTCACTGTGGGTTTTTATATAAGGTTTTTATTATGTTGAGGTATGTTTCCTCTAAACTTACTCTGTTGAGAGTTTTTATCATGAATGGATGTTGTACTTTGTCAAATGGTTTTTCTGCTATTGAAAATTCCATTTTATTGAAATGATCGTATTTTTTTTATAATTTTTTATTATGTTATGTTAGTCACCGTACAGTATATCCTTAGTTTCTGATGTAGTGTTCCATGATTCATTATTTGCATATAACACCCAGTGGATCGTATATTTTTATCCTTTCTCTTATTGATATGATGTATCGTGTTGATTAATTTGTGAATTTTGAACCACCCTTGCGTCCTGGGAATAAATCCCACTTGATTGTGGTGAAAGATTTTTTAATGTATTGTTGGATTTGGTCTGCTAATCTTTTGTTGAATATTTTTGCACCTATGTTCTTTAGAGATACTGGCCTGTAGTTCTTTTCTCTTATTGTGTCTTTACCTAGTTTTGATATCAGGGTAATGCCAGCCTCATAGAACATATTTGGAAGTTTTCCTTCCTGTTCTATTTTTTGAAACAGCTTGAGAAGAATAGATATTAACTCTTCTATCATTTTATTTTTTAGAATTCACCTGTGAAGCTATCTGGTCTTAGGCTTTTGTTCAGTTTTGATCTTGATACAATTTCATTGTTGGTAATTTTTTTTGAGGTGCGTTAGTTTTCAAATTTTCTGCTTCAGTTTTGGTAGGTTGTATGTTTTAGGAATTTACCTATTTCTTCTAGGTTGTCCAATTGGTTGACATATACTTTTTAAAAATATTGTATTTATTTATTTGACAGAGAGGGACAGCGAGAGAGAAAACACAAGCAGCGGAAGCAGGAGAGGGAGAAGTAGGCTCCCTGTTGAGGCCGAGCAGGGAGCCTGAGCTAAGGACCCTGGGATCATGACCTGAGCCAAAGGCAGACACTTAAAGGCTGAGCCACCCAGGCACCCCAGATATATATTTTATAATGTTGTCTTACACTCTTGTATTTCTGCATTGTGGATTGTTGTTTTCCCTTTTTCATATCTGATTTTGTTATTTGGGTTTTCTCTCTTTCTTTCTGTCACCTGAGCCAGACTTTAAACCCACAGAAACCTTAAGATAATACCTTTGTGTTGTTTTATGCTGCAAAGTGTATAGCAATGTTAAATGCAGCAACAGAAAAATAATATAATCAATTAATTTTATTCATTACTATTTCAAAGCTTCTTTCAGATTCTTATCCAGAGTCTAACCCATTTTCTATAAATCTTATTGAGTCGTTGTCTAAATCTTATGAAGACATAGAAAAAAGATACCTTGAGATAAGTACGTTTAAATTAATTTTATAGTTGGTTGTTATGCGAAAGAAAGTGTAAACATTATACAGAAAGAGTGGATGGTGTTGATAAAAAGAGCTTTGATAAGAGGATGTTAGAGAAGTCACTCAATTTTAATTTATATAACATTACATTTTATTTTACCTAGAAGTGTTTTCTGAACAAGTCTGTTCTTAAAAATGAAACACAAATCTGATCAAAATAAAACACACAACATTTTACAATTTGGACTATCATTCATGAAAGTCTCATAGCTAAAACACTTTATACCTGTCACTTCAATTACTAATCTGGGCATGGAAAAGCTTGTTCCATGATATTAATTTTAAATGTGCTTTGGATCGAATTGACTACTTGCAGCTTAGAATTTCTATCAGAGTTTCCAGGATGAACTGGGTTTAGGGGAGATATTATTCTTTGTAAAATAACTTCACCTTTTCCATTCTCCCTGTTTTAATTCCTCAACTTCTTTCCCCTTTCTGAACTATCAAATTACTATAAGCAATCAATATTTAATAGAATGATCTAAGAAGGTATTTTCTAAAAATTACTGATTTGTGATAATTGTTTATGCCATCTCTGTTTTATTTTCAAATTTCAGACCTCTGAGATATATGCGTTCAATTTATTCACCTAGCAACCTTAGTATTTTATGTTATACATATTTCTTTTTCTTAAGGAGGGCAGATCATATGTCGATTATATATGCTAAATAATAAGTAACTTCTTTAAACTTTACTTCTTTAAGGTTTATTTCTTGATTTGAAGCATATTTTGAGAATTAAACAAAGAAAAAATAAGTTTTCTCTTAATCTCATTTACTGTCTTTTCTGAAGATAGAAATGTGGTGCCTTCAAAGCCTTAAGTATGGAAGAGTAGATGCGTGCATTACCTAAAATGTGCTTTGTACCTTTTATAAGCAAGAACCTTCCCTACATCTAAGCAGGACTGGCTTCTCCTGGACACACTGCATCTTTCATTTGTTGTTCTTTAAAGGTCCAGCATCAACCAGGATGTGGCATAATGATTTCTATTGAGTCAAAGTCAGAACCAGAACGCTAAGCAGAATATAATAATATTTCTCTAAAAAGTACCAAGGAATGGATGAGATGAGGCCACACCTCAAGGAAACCATGACGCATGGAAATTGACCATTTTTTCTTCTTGACCTAAATACATTTTGAGGAAAATATTCATTCTTCTTATCTATTAATAACGTTTTCTTGGAAACCAACCTTTGGAATGAGATTATTGTGGAAATATTATCTATAAAGATGGCTTATTATTATAAGTGTTTCTAAACAATTGCAGACAGCATGAACCAAGTTGGCTAAACATATTAACACAGAGTTTCCAGAGAAGAGGAAGCTGGATGAAAAGGACTGGATTCCTTTGTTGAAAGATCATTTACTGGAGACTCTTGGATGACAATTCCTCATGCCTCAGGCACTCCCAGTTGAATATGTTAACATTTCAAGCAGTTACTCCAAGGTGGATCACAATGACAGATGTTCCATGAAGAGGAGTTATAAAGATTATTTCTGCTGTCCATGTAACAGCTAAAGAGTATAGCACTATCTCCCTTCCTCATTGCTATTTTCCCTACTCTGGCTTGTAAAGGTTGGGAGAGGAGAAAGATAAAAATAACTCTGCTTCTTTTTTCTTTTTGTAATTTTAGGATAAACTATCTGCTGTTGAGGGAATTTAGCAACTTCTCTGAAATATTTTTCAAATCTCATTGTTTTTGAATGTCCACAATCCACTTAAGGAAAGATAGTATAAATTCAGAGAATGTAACTAAATGCTCTTTCTTGTAACTAAGAAAAAAATTATCCCAGAAAGTTGCTTTGTTTTTTATCTAAAGAAAGGGTGAATTAAAAGGAAATGAGTAGTCTACAGGAAATCTATAATTAGGACAAAAACATTGGTAGTGTTCTTACAATGCTATCTGGGTGAGAGTAGCCTCGGTCTTCACTGCAGCACAGATTTAGTATAATAGAGTTGGATGCATTATGTTACCCCAACTTGGTGTAATCAGCTATTCAAATGAAGGAAATAAATCCACTTGCTCAGAGTTCATGCTTACCAAGTATCCTTCTGAATAATATTTGACTTCCCACTAGAGTTGCTGATAAGCAAAGAAAACACTGACCATGAACAAGAATAGCCTATTTGATAGTTATGTTTTTCAGTCTAAATTATTTCTTTGATATTCCTGTTTTTAAACTTCTCTTAAGGCTCTGTAATATAAAGTTTCAACTTGAGGAAAAATGTCCCAAACAAAAAAAACTTTATTATAGAAATAGCTTTCACTTTTCAGATTGGCATGTAACTCACCAGTTAATAAAAATATTTTTTATATTCTTGGCCGTGTTCCAAATGCAAGGAAAAAATGCATTTCAGGTAGATTACAATTCTTCCTATACAGAAGAAACAATTCTGATATACACATATGTATTCCAGAAATTTCTTTTATGGAAATAAAAAAAATAGTATAGGTTCACTATGAGGAATGCTTATTAGTAAAAATGTTGAAAATACAACCATATAATCAAGTATTGCTAACCATCTTAAAGTATTGCCAATATCTAGATAACTTTGAATAAACAAAACCAAATTAATCAAATCTCCAGAGTGTCCCCTGCTTTTGCTCTATAGAAAACAAACACAAAAACACAAACCTTAATTTTACATCAAGAATTGCCCTGTTGAGGGGCGCCTGGGTGGCACAGCGGTTAAGCGTCTGCCTTCGGCTCAGGGCGTGATCCCGGCGTTCTGGGATCGAGCCCCACATCAGGCTCCTCCGCTATGAGCCTGCTTCTTCCTCTCCCACTCCCCGTGCTTGTGTTCCCTCTCTCGCTGGCTGTCTCTATCTCTGTCGAATAAATAAATAAAATCTTTAAAAAAAAAAAAAAAAGAATTGCCCTGTTGAATGAGCCCCCTACTTAATGATACTAAATTACTCTCTTAGTAGAGGTAAGATATTTGACTTATGGCTTTGCTTTTTCTCACTTTTTCTCTTTTAAGCAATAAATGCCTTGTAACATTCCATCTTTTCGAATACAAGCAAAATAAATTTACAACACATACTGCAGTTTTGTAGTTCTGCAGTTCACAAAGAAATATTTTTCTTTTAGTATCTGTTCACTATTCATGTACTTCTGTGTCCACTTCTATGTGTAGAACACTTGAAGTTTATTCTAGGGAAAATAATGTTGCAATATTGATATATTTATAATATTTATAATGCCCAGTTAATATAAATATATATTTATATATAATATAAATTATATGTATTCTGAATTTTCTGCTAAAACAGTTTTATATATCTCCCCCTTATTTCAGAATTCCAGAAGAATGCTTATTAATTTTGACCAGGAACAAAATAAATCATTGAGTGCAGATATCCAGAAAATTTTAATAGGTTTAAGTTAATAGAAGTGATTTGGAAAATACTGTTTTGAAAAAATGGGAAATTGTTTGTATGGGAAAGTCTTTTTTTTTTTTTTTGGTAAGAAAACTGATATTGATAAAATAATTTGAGCTTAAAAAAAGTACATTCTTTAGTTTGTACTTGGAACTTCCCATGTATGCTGTATTGTCCCTTGGAGACCAAACAAGATGCCAAGAAATATTCTATAAACCCTGGACAAAGTATTTCAATACTTTTTCCCTTTCAAGATATCTGGAATATTGGATATGTACTTGAAGACAATTCTGTCTTTTTCAAAATTCATTTTGTAAGATGAGTGAGCACTTCATCTTTGAGTTATTGTGGCATGGACACTTATGGATACAGAACTTGATGAAGAAATGAACAGCCATTGATCATTACTCCAGCTCTCCATTTCCACTGGAATGAGACAAAGGCTATAGGAGACAGAAAAATCTCCAATATATGGAAGAAATATTGAAATGTTTCCATATGCATTTTCTAATTGACTTGCATATCAACCCTGTGTGAAGGGACAATATTAGAAGAAGCTTCAAATAACTTTATCCATGTAGGATGTAACATAGGCATTGCGGGACACATGGTGGCATTTGGTGAGCCTGTGACATTCAAAATGGATCTGAGTAGCCTCTGTTCAGTGCAGAACTTGAGCAAATTATAGGCTAGAGACACAAAGTATGCTTCCTATGCCCATTAAGAATCACAGGGAAGAGGAAAAAGAGAGGGAAGAGGGCAGCAGAGTAGGAGGACCATATGCTCCTCTCATCCCAGGGACACTAGGTAACTAGAAATCATCCTAAATACCCCAAAATTCAACCTGAAGACTGACAGAACAAACTCCACAACTAAAGAGAGAGAAAAGGCTGTATCAAAGAATGTAGGAAGTGCAGAGACATGGTTTAGGGGAGAAACAAATCACAGGTGCTGCAAAGGGGAGAGGGCTGTGGTCACAGAGAAGGGCAAGAGAGGAGCACACAGGGGAACACATAAGGATTAGGTGTCACTAAAGCCATTGGCTTGGAAAATGAAAGGGTCTGAATTGTGTGAGTTCTTGCAACCAGCAGGGCTTAAAGCCTATAGTTTTAAAAGTCAGCAGGCTTGGCTGGGATAGAGCCCAGAGGGCACTGCACTGCTCCAGGAGAGAAGGCAGGAAAACAAACATGGGGTAGACAGCATGGAAACAGTGATCTGAAGAACACCTGGGGCACAGAAAGATTATTCACTCTTTTCTGAGAACATCCAGGAGAGGCAGCATGCACAGAGGCTCCTCTGAAAACAAAGGATTTGGTTGGCATAATTTCCCTCTCCTGTCCCTCAGCATGAACACCAGAGCCACCTGTGGGAAGCAGAGCAGCACCTACACTAGGTGCCTAGCATGCTTATACCAAACCTCACCCACTGTGCTCTGGTGGAACTTCCCTTCTCAGTCAAGCTTTCTTCAGTCCTATTGTGCAGGCCCCTCCCCCAAAGACCAGCAGAAACCCCTGCCCACACCATGCCTCCCAACCAGAGAGTTTTGCAGGGCCTTCGTTCTGGTGGAAGGGCTGTCGGGTCTTATTCCACAAGCAGACCAGAGCACACCTAGTTAAAACTCACCACATTCAGGCCAGGGACCAACCATTATCCACAGCAGGCAAGGAGAGCCCCTGCAGACCACTAACCTGAAGGATAGAGCAGCCAAAACACAAGAGCAGAGTGCATGCAGCACACAACAGAGACACTCCCCGGAATGCCAGGTTCTGAACTATACAACTCTTCTTCATAAGGTCATTATTTTCATGGGCAGGAGACATAACTGGCTTTTCTAATACAAAGAGAAAGGCAGAGACTTAGACAAAATGCAAAGACAGAGGGATTCATCACAAATGAAAGAACGAGATAAGGACACACCCAGAGATCTAAGCAAAACAGATATAAATAACATGGCTGATGGAGAATTTAAAGCAACAATCATAATGATACTCACTAGGCTTGAGGAAAGAATGAAGACATTAGAGAGACCCTTACTACAGAGATAAAAGAGTGAAAAATAAAAGGAATAAATCAGAGAAAAAAATACAATCTTGTTTAAAATTGGAAACAGGGTTGATGCAATGAATCTCAGGAGGGAAGAAGAAGAGTAATAAATTAATGACCTAGAAGACAAAGCAATGGAAAGTAATGAAGCTGAAAAAAAGAGAAGAAGAACTATGGAACTTGAGATTAGACTTAGGAAACTCAGGAACTATATCAAACATAATAACATTCATATTATAGGAGTCTCAGAAAAAGAAGAGAGAAAAAGGAGATGAAATTTTATTTGAAGATATAATAGCTGAAAACTTCTCTAATCTGGGTAAGGAAACAGACATCCAGGTCCAGGAGGAACAGAGAACTCCCAACAAAGTCAGTAAAAGCAGGCCAACACCAAGACATATTGTAATTAAATTTGCAAAATAGAGTGATAAAAAAAATCTTAAAAGCAGAAAGACAAAGAAGTTCTTAACTTACAAGAGAAGACCCAATAGGCTAGGTGGAGATTTCTCAACAGAAATTTGGCAAGCCAGAAGAAAGTGGCATGATATATTCAAAGTGCTAAATGAGAAAAATCTGTAGGCAAGAATATTCTATTCAGCAAGACCATCATTCAGAATAGAAAGAGAGTTTCCCAGACCAACAAAAATTAAAGGAGTTAGGGACCACTAAACCAGCCCTGCAAGAAATATTAAAGGAGACTCTGAGTGCAAAGGAGAAACCAAAAGTGACAAAGAAAAGAAAGGATCATAAAAATAAAATAAATAAATAAACATTTTTAAAAACCTCCCCAGAAACACCGATAAAACAAGTAATACAATGGCACTAAATATATATCTATCAATAATTACTTTGAATGTAAATGGACCAAACGTTCCAACCAAAAGACATAGGGTGTCAGATGGATAAAAAAAGAAGACCCAACTATATACTGCCTACAAGAAACTCATTTTAGACCTAAAGACCTGCAGATAGAAAGTGAAGGGATGAGGAAATATTTATCATGCCAACAAATATCAAAAGAAAGCTGGAATAACAATACTTATATTGGATAAACTGGACCAAAAGAAAGACTGTAACAAGAAAGAAAGAAGAGCACTATATAATAATAAAGGGGACAATCAATTAAACAAGAGGATCTAACAATTGTAAACATTTATGCACCCAAACTGGGAGCACCCAAATATATAAAACAATTAACAATGAGCATAAAAGAACTCATTGACAGTAATACAATAATAATAGGGGACTGAACACTCCACTTACATCAATGGACTGATCATCTAAAAAGATAATCAACAAGGAAACAATGGCTTTGAATGACAACTGGACCAGATGGATTTGACAGATATATTCAGAACATTCCAACCTAAAACAGCAGAATACAGATTCTTGTCAAATGCACATAGAACATTCTCCAGAATAGATTACATTTTAGGTCACAAATCAGGCCTCAAAAAATACAAAAATATCAAAGTAATACCATACACCTTTTCTGACCACAAAGTTATGAAACTGAAGTCAACCACCAGAAAAAATCTGGAAAGACTATAAATACAGGGAGGTTAAACAACATGCTACTGAACAGTGAATGGATCAAAAAGGAAATCAAAGAAGAAATAAAACAAAAACACATGGAAATAAAAAAACAAACAAACAAACAAACAACAACAACAAAACACAAGGCCCAAAATCTTTGGGATGTAACAGAAGCAGTCATAAGGGGGAAGAATACAGCAGTGCAGATCTACCTCAAGAAGAAGAAAAAAAAGATCTTAAATAAACAAGCTAACGTTACACCCAAAGGAGCTAGAAAAAGAACAACAAAGCCTAAAACCAGAAGACAGTAGGAAATCATAAAAATTAGAGCAGAAATAAATGTTATAAAATTAAAACAAGAACAACAACAACAACAGCAACAACAGAATAGATCATGAAATCAGAAGCTGGTTCTTTGAAAAATTAATAAAATTCACAAACCTTTAGTCAGACTTATCAAGAAAAAAGAAGAATGGACTCAAATGAATAAAATATCAACTGAGAGAGGAGAAACAACAACCAACACTACAGAAATACAAACAATTAGAAGAGATTATTAGGAAAAACTATATGTCAACAAATTGGTCAACCTGGAAGAAATGGATAAATTTCTAGAAACATAAACTGCCAAAACTGAAACAAGAAGAAATAGAGAACTTGAAGAGACAGATGACCAGCAAAGAAACTGAATCAATTAAAAAAAAAATCAAAATCTCCCAACAAACAAAAGTCCAAGGCCAGAGAGCTTCACAGGAGAATTCTACCAAACATTTAAAGAAGAGTTAATACCTATTCCTCTCAAACTATTACAAAAAATATAAAAGAAGGAAAACTTCCAAATTCATTCTATGAGGACAGCATAACCCTGATACCAAAAACAAATAAAGACTCCATTAAAAAGGAGAACTACAAGGCAATATCTCTTATGAGCAAGGATGCAAAAATTCTCAATAAAATAGCAAACTGATTCCAACAATTCATTTAAAAAACATTCCCCATGATCAAGTGGGATTTATTATTGGTTTGTGAGGTTGTTCCATATTCACAAGTCAATCAGTGTGATACACCACATTAATAAAAGGAAGGATAAGAACCATATGATCCTCTCAATAGACACAGAAAAAAACATTTGACAAATACAACATCCGTTCATGATAAAAATCCTTAACAGGGGCACCTGGGTGGCTCAGTCAGTTAAGCGTCTGCATTCAGCTCAGGTCATGACACCAGGATCCTGGGATCAAAGCCCATGTCAGTTTCCCTGCTCAGCGGGAGCCTGCTTCTTCCTCTCCTCCCCACTGGCTGTGCTCTCTTTCAGTATCTCTGTCACTATCTCTGTCTGTCTCTGTCAAATAAATAATGAAAATCTAAAAAAAAAAAACAAAAAACAAAAAAAAACCCTTAACAAAGTAGGTTTAGAGGGAATATACCTCAACATAATAAAAATCTTATTTGAAAAACCCACAGCGAACGTCATACTCAATGAGGAAAAACTGAATCTTCTCCTTTACAGTCAGGAACAAGACAGAGATATTCACTCTCACCACTCTTATTTAATATAGTACTGTAAGTTCTAGCCACAACAATCAATGAGAAGAAATAAAAGACAATGAAAATAAATAAAATTTGTAAGGAGGAAGTAAAACTCATTATTTGCAGATGACATGATACTCTATATAGAAAATGTGAAATACTCCACCAAAAAAAAAAAAAAAAACTTCTAGAACTGATAAACAAATTCAATAAAGGCACAGGATACATAATCAATGTACACAAATCTGTTGCATTTCTATACACCAATAATGAGGCAGCAGAAAGAGAAATCAAGGAATCAATCCCATTTACAACTGCACCCAAAACAATAAGATACCTAGGGTTAAACCTAAGCAAAGAGGTTAAAGACTTGTACTCTGAAAACTATGAAACACTGATTAAACACTGATTAAATACACACATAGATCAATGGAACAGAATAGAAAATCCAGAAATGAAGCCACAAATATATGGTCAGCTTATCTTCAACAAAGCAGAAAAGCATATCCAATGGGAAAAAGTCTCTTCAACAATTGATGCTGGGAAAACTGGACAGTTACATGCAAAAGAATGAAAGTGGACCACTTTCACCATACACAGAAATAAATTCAAAACGGATTAAAGACTTAAATTTGAGACCTGAAACCATAAATACCCTAGAGGAGAAAACAAGCAGTAACCTCTTTTATACCAGCTGCAGCAACTTCTTTCTAGATATGTCTCCTCAAACAAGGCAAACAAAAGCAAAAATAAACTATTGGGGCTTCATCAAAATAAAAAGTTCTGCACAGCAATTTAAACAACAAAACTAAAAGGTAACCTATAGAATGGGAGAAGATAGTTGCAAATGATATATCTGATAAAGGGTTAGTACCCAAAATATATAAAAGTCTTATAAAACTCAACACCCAAAAAATGAATAATCCAATTAAAATGGGCACAGGACATGAATGGATATTTTTTCCAAAGAAAACATATAGATGGCCAACAGACACGTGAAAAGATGCTCAACATTAGTGATAATCAGGGAAATAGAAATAAAAAATACAATGAGATATCACCTCACACCTGTCAGAATGGCTAGAATCAACAACATAATAAACAACAGGTGTTAGTGCAGATGTGGAAAAAGGGGAACCCTCTTGCAGTCTTGATAGGAAAGCAAACTGGTACAGCCCTTGTCAAAGAGAGTACGGAGTTTCCTAAAAAATTACAACTAGAAATTCCCTGTGATCCAGGAGTTGCACTACTAGGAGTTCACCCAAAGTATACAAAAATATTAATTCAATGGAATACATGCACCCTGATGTCTACAGCAGCATTATCTATAATAGCCAAATTATGGAAACAGTCCAAGTGTCTATCAATTGATAAATGGATAAAGAAGATGTGGTATATATATGCAATGGATATTACTCAGCTATAAAAAGGAACAAAATATTGCCATTTTTAATGACATGTATGGAGCTAGAGAATATTATGCTAAGTAAAATAAGTCAGTCAGAGAAAGACAAATTCCATATGATTTCACTTATATGTGAAATTTAAGATATAAAACAAATGAGCAAAGGGGGAGCAGAGAGGGGGGGGAGAGGAAAACCAAGAGACAGACTCTTCACTATAGAGAACTAGCTGGTGATTACCAAAGGGGATGGGTGAAATAGGTGATGGGGATTAAGGAGTGCACTTGTTGTGATGAGCACTAGGTGTTGTATAGATGTGTTGAATCACTAAATTGTACACCTGAAACTAATTTTATACTGTATGTGAACTAACTGGAATTTAAATAAAAACTTTAAAAAATACATTCCTTTGTTCAGTCTTTGGCAAATTTTCCCAATTACTTATTGGAAATTACTTAGATCAGAGTTACAGAGATAAGTAAGATACAGTATTCTTCTTCAAAGAGCTCTCAGAATATTAGAGAAGGTGTATATCTAAGCAAATAAGGGCATGGGATCTTTATATCCTAAATAATAATCATATTGATCAGTGAACTAGGCATGTGTGTGAGCAGATATATTGAATATTCTGACAGAGATTGGAGAATACTGCTTTGAATTTTTGCATGCTACCTTTTAGTTGAAACTTGCATCCCACTATAAAGACATTTGTCTCTCTTGCTGAAGATGCATGTGAAGTGTCAGTATAGGTAGAATGAGTTTCCCACAACAATAGTAAAAATGGTATACCAGTTTCATTATATATGCATATTAAGGTAGATGTAGTCCCTCCAGATGGAATATTGGTATGAATCCACTTTGCTGTCCAACTCCTTCACTTTTGACATGCCTTTCCAATTTTTCTTTCAGGCAGTGATTATACATAGACATGAGCTGCCCAACGAAATAAACAAAACAGAGCAAATGCTTTCAAGTGCAAATAACTCCAGCTCCTGGCAAAGTATTGCCTAGATCAAAAATCAATACTGAGAAATGGACTCCACAAAAACAAATTAACTGCACTAGTGACTTGGACTTGTTCTGCAAACTTTTGTTCTGCTGTTGTTTAACCCTTTCTGGGTTAGAAATCAAATCAAGGAATATACTATATATTTAACTGATTTTTTCATTAGCAAACTTCATAGCATGTAAAACCACAGAGTAGTATAATCTCAGTATTCCATATACTTTTATCTCAAAATCTATTTTTGTTATTGTCATTTCATTTGTTTGTAATGTCGAAGTTTCTGGTACAAATTTTCTAATATATATTAGAAATATATATGTATATATTAGGAATATATATATATATTAGAAATATATATATTAGAAATATATATATATATCTGTTCCTACTACAAACTTCCTAATATATATGATATATATATATTTACAGAGAAAGAGAGCGAGAACGCATGTGCACAAGCGGGGGAGGAGGGGCAAAAGGAGAGGGAGAGAGAGAATCTTAAGTACATATCCAGCATGGGGCAAGACATGGGGCTTGATCTCATGACCCTGAGATCATGACCTGAGCTGAAATTAAGAGTCAGATGCTTAACCAACTGAGCTACCCAGGCATCCTTTTAAAATATATTTAAACTGCAAACCAAATATTACATTTAAGAAACTGAGAATGCATGATTGTCCATTTATCGTTAGATGAAAGAAAATAGATGTTTTAAAAGGAATCCTGTTATGTAATTTCCTTTAGTCTCTATTCTCTATTATCATAAAAAATGGACATATTAGAATAATAATCTTACTAAACTAGGGAACTATTCTATTGTGTCTATAATTTGCAGTGTTTTGCTAAGTTATATTAATGAATGTTTAATGATTTGCTGAAACAAATTTAGTTGAATTGATCAACAAGCAAAACTTATAAATGGCAAATTTAAACTTTCTGGTCCTAATATTTTTATAACATATTTTTGAAGATTTTTCACAATATTGATAAGAAACTGATTGAAAATTTTTAAACATCTGAATTCTAATGTTAATAATACCAAATTTTGTTCATTTGAATTACTATAGATAGGAAGAATCAATTACTTAAAGCACATTGATTGTTAGACTTAAGATGCTTCTCTAAATTATGAGGTACACAATGATATAGGGCAGAATCTGGCCCCATCCTCTCCTTCCACAACTTTTCCTACTCTTCCTTCTTCAACCCTTCCCAGTTCTCAATGACAGTGCAATCTAAATGCAATGTAAGAAACTAATACCTTGCCAGTTGTGAAGAATCTAAAGAAGAGAAAAAGAAGAAAACAAAAAGTTCAGTTTCTTTCCTATGTGTTCAGAAGTTCTTAACTGGAACTCAGCAAAATGAGCAATGGCTCATATTTCATCTGGGAATAATGGGCAAGAAGTACATACGATACTAATTTCTACTCTTTATTTATTGTAGAAAGACTTTTCTGGAAATGGTGTTCAGAGATTCAGTGGGGACCTGTTTGAAAGCAAACACATGAATTTCCATATAGCTTTATATGTGAAGCTGTATGGTTTTTATGTATAGAAATATTTATACTTCCCATTCAAAAGCATTCTTAATAGCAAACTTGTGCATGCTTATGGAATATGGGCTTTGCCTGATATGCAGATCTCTGAAATATTGAGAAAAGTATTTGTATTTTAAAATTACTGAAATGCATTAAGACCACATATTAAGCCTCAAAATGTTAATATCGGTCTTTTTAATGTTATTTTAGTTATAATTATTTTAAACTATAAAAATTTATATTTAAATAGATAAAGTATTATAAAATTAATATTATGCCCCTGGGGAAACTCAGATCCATCCAGAGGTCCATAGAGCTGGCACTTATTTATGGTTTGTATAGATCATGGTTACGAAATACACCAGTTCTGCTTAGCACACACCTAGGACATAGTAAAAGCTCAAATTGCGGTAGCTATTATTGTGATTATAATTATTATCTCAGAAATATGGCTACAGATCCATCCTCTTTATTAATGTATTGCCCCTTTATATATCTATATTCCCATCTACTTATCTATCTATGATTCTGATCTGATTAGGCAAACACAGTTGCAGAAACATTAAGGTAAGCAAGTAAAAGAGACCTAATCTTTGGTAACAAGAGTTTTATATTTACAGATATGGCCAACAATAAATCTTAAACTTAATTAAAAATTAAAAACCACTGTATCAGAGCCCTCTAAACTCTTACTGTAAAAGAGTAGGCCAAGGAGAGGAAATACAGAGAGTTTGGCCCAAGGACACAGAGGATTAAGAACTAGTTTTGGATGTTAAATGATGTCCTTTGAATAATAAGTACATAAGGAGTAACACAAGTGCATAAGTAATGTAAATAATACAAGTAATAATGAGTACAACCAAGAAGTTACAAAATGTACAGAAAAGACTGATATAATAGTTAATTTTTAAAGTAACAAGTAACAGTTACAAATTACTGACCAGGTTTTATGTTCTTGCTACTATGATTTGAACATATTCAAAACAGATTATTTCTCAGAAATTTTAAAACAGAAAAGTATGAAGAATAATATAAGTAACACTTTTTCACCACCAGAAAAAAAATACTTGCTGTTGTTTTTATGTTTCAGTTTTCCTGGTATTATAACATTTTTGTATAATATTACAAGGAAAATGGATATATATTATCCTTTATCAACCACCTGCTAGTCCCCTTCCAAGATATCTACTATCAGGATTGATGTGTGCTCTTCCAATGTGATATGGTATCAGTTTTCTCATGTTTATTCAACTTATATCAATATTATCATGATCTATACAACACTCTGTGATTTACTTTTCTTCCACATTATGAGGTTGGAATTAATTCATGCTCATTTATATAGATCAACTTCATTCATTTTAATGCTATAGGTATTCTATATGGCTATATATTACTCGTGATTTTATTATATTTTATCTATTCATATCCACTTGGTAGCACTTCAGTTATTTCCAAAGTTTTATTGTCACAAACCATATCAGTTAGAGTTTATACAGGATCAGATAGGACAATTAACAGTTCGATCTGAGTGTATTGCTATTATTTTTAAGTAATTGGAAATTTGCCAAAGAGTTACCAAAGTTTAGGAAACCATCAATAGTTCAGTTATCTACAGATAGCAACAGCGGAGAGTCATTTACTTTTTACCTATCAGGTTACTATGCTGGAAAATGCAGCTGCATGAAGAGTTGCCTGATGGAGTTTGAACTTTGGTGGAAAATACAGGCAACCACCCTGCTAGGAAGAAACCAGGAAATGATTAATCGAATCTCACTTTTCCTTTGCTCCTCTACCTGTGCTTCTGATAGTCTCAATCCCATTTTTTAAATTTCATTCTTAGGTAGATAATGAAGTATTTCATTGCTATATGTGTATGTGTAATATTCTAACTCAGGAATTTAGAGAATATTAAAAATTGTTTTCTTATTTATATAACTTTCTTGTTTAGTTATTTTCTAAGAATGAAACATATTCAAGAAAGAAAAAATAAATTTTAATTAAGTTGCATCCATATTTAAAGGCTTCTAAATTCTTTTAAGTTTATTTTTCATTGAAAAGCAAAGAAATCAGACAAAAGCTTTCTCTTGTTTCAAAATACTGTTTTAGTGCATCACTTGGGACTTTCTTTTGCCTGGGTTTTATACTTTTATATATAAAGTGACTGTAATAAAATGAAAGCTGTGAACCCCCAAGTGCCAGCTTGAAAATTGTAACAAGACTGACATGAACATACAAATACATAAACATAATTTATTTACCAACTGTGAGCTTATCATTTTCCCTAGGGATGCTGTCATTTAAAGGACATTTTTCCCTTCTCCTTTTTACTTTGTTTTCACAGCTATACACATAACTAATAAATAAATTTGTAAAAATAAAAATCCTACCACGTCCCTGGGATTCAGTTTCCCTGCAGAGGTTACATTTCGGAAAACAAAAAGCTTCTTACTCTTAGAAGTTGGCAGGTGGAAAAGTAGGGTGTACAGTAACAAAAGCACTAGGCTAAAATTTTATATTCCTTACTGTTATGATTTCCAGTTTTATTATTTACCATTTACTGAGCTCCTACTTTATGCTGTCCAGGCTGGTTAAGAATACATAATCTTAAAAGAACTGTGAAATTTTGGTAGTACTATTTTCATATTAAAGAAAAAAAAACCCTGAGTCTCAAAGAATTTAAGTGACTTGCACAGGGTAAAACATTTAAATCTATTATTTAATGAGGATATGCTTATCTCTGTAGTCATTGAGTTTATTGCTTTAAATTCTCATAAAATTCTATGGTTTTCACATTATACATTGACATGCATAAATTACATTTATAATATTTCTTTATTAGAATCCCACTGAAAACTGAGAAGGGAAAAATCCTTAAAACTCCATATTTAAATTATAACAAGTAAGAAGTAAAACTTTCATTCTCTTTATAGCCAAAGTCATGCCTCCTCTCCATTTCTACATGGGTATCATTAATAGTATAGCAAACATACATTCTTATTTTTCCCCAAATCTATACAAACATTTATGTATATATTCTGTTTTTTTATCCATCTATCTCCTAATTGCATTGGGGTGACTAAAATTTACCCTCATTACACTGAGAGATAAAGATTTCAAGTTGCCTAGCTTCTTCCTCTGGAGCAGACAGGTATTTGAGGGTATTAGTGTTGACAAGAGTCACTACCCTCCAGGAGAGCTATTATCTTGCCCACTTCAATTTCCAATTCACCATTGTTCATGACTATTATTGCTGGAAAATGTAAGATGGAGTGATAGGGAAGTGGCTGGGCAGAAGTTTCATCTCTGGGAATATGAAATCCTATATTAAAAAATCGAAAGTGTTTCGCAGAGGGAGGGTGCTTTAAGATACTTATCTGGGAAGAAGTGTATAAATAAGACCAAGTAAGAGAGACTAGAGACAGAGAAAATAGATATGAAACTGTGTAATTATCCAAGTGAGAAGTATCAACAGCTTCTAAGAGTGAAATAAATACCATCCTGAAGATGAAGTGAAGACAATGAAAAATAATATGGCAATAAAATCAAGAACACATTGCAACTGGACAGAGTTAAGTGTGCACAGAAAGAGACATCAAAGATCATCAAAAGTATTCCAAAATTTGGAAATGGACTTTGATGAACAGTGTTATCAGGAAAGGAGCAGATATTGGAGGGATTTGGAGTTTACTAAATTTGAACTGCTAAATGGATATCCATGAGCTAAATTGTGTCTGCCAAAATTCAGATGTTGAGTCCTAACCCCTAGCACCTCAGAACATGACTATTTAGAAGTAGGGGTTGAAGAGATAATTAAGTTGAAATGTGGTCATTAGAATGGGTCTTAACCCAATATTACTGATATCCTTATAAGTAGAGGGGATTATAACACTGACAAGAAAAGAAAGAAGATGACGTGAAGACACTGGGAGGAGATAGTCATCTACAAACCAGGGAAAGAGGATTTAAAAGAAACCAACCCTGTTGACACCTTGATCCCAGACTTCCAGCTCCAGACTTGTGAGAAACTGAATTTATTCTTTTAAGTCACCCATTCTGTGTTACTTTGTTATGGGAGCCTTAACTAATACATCCAGCTAAAACTGCCTAGAAAATAGAGGTGGGCATTAATGTTTGAAAGGATTCAGAAGTTTAATTTGTGAATTCTGTAAATGGTGATACAGCTGAAGCCCAGAAATCCCCAATGGAAACACAGTGACATGAGAAGGCAGCATTTGTTAGTGTAAGGGCTTTAAATTAAAAAATATATGATAATACCTACTACCACCAATTTATGTTTTTAACTCTCACACCAACACACATTAATTTTTTTTATCACTTCTGAAAAAGGAGGCAAGGGGAGATTAAATTGCTTGCCCAAAGTAATATCACTGGTATCAGAATCTGAATATAAATCCAGGCAATCTGGCTCCTGACCACATTCTCAAACATACTAAACTACTTCAGTAATATTTACTTAGAAAATATTTACCTATTTACTTCTCTTCAGATGATTTCTGCAGTTGTCACAATATTAAATATTAGCCATACCTTTTTCTGACTAACAGGAGTGTTAGGATACTTTAATCTGTCCATACTTTCAGTTAGATAGAAAAAATCAAGTACTAAATATCAGGACCAGGATTAGAATGCAAGCGAACTATTTCAGTGTATCTTCTTCATGTGTGCAAATTAAAGTTAAAACACTCATGGTGCCCAATACATTTAGTCTTTCCTCTCTACCTTTCCACTGAAATTCCTCTGACAATAATCAGTGCCCTCAGAATTTCCAAGTCCAATGATGCCTTTTATCTAATTTGACTTCTTCATGAATATATTTTCTTAAATTTCTTTAACCCTTGACTTTCATCACCTTCGTTTCTTCTTTCCACAGCATTTCTTCTCACTTATTTTGTGGACATTCATCTTCCAATTATCCTTTAAGTATAATGTTAACCAGGTTCTGAGCTTAGCCCTTAAAACTGTTTCTTGGACCACTCCCTTTAGTCCAAACTCCTTCTCCAGTATAACCTGTGTGTCACTACCTTATTGGTTTTCTAAAATACAGATCATATGCTCTCTCTTCACTTAAAGCACTCTGTTGTTTGGATTGAGACAATGTGCCAACCTCTTGAGCAATGTCAAAAACTTTTTCTTGATCTGGGCCTTACCTTCTTCTTCTGCCTGACCTGTAACCTCCCGAGTGTATATGCCTTCTTCTCTCATACTGAAATACTTGTCTTCTAAATGGGTCATGCTCTAGTATGCCTGCATACAGTGTAGATGCTTCATGACTAGCTTCGTTGGCCCATTCTTCCTCACAATATTTCAAAAGATCTAAACTTCCTGTTTTAAATGAAATCTTTTTGAAAATACCTTCTATTACTGCTTTCTTTCTATCCAAGAGAAAGCAATGGGCTTTTCCTCTGTGGTTTATATCTTTGAGGGCATATGTCTGTTAAAGTGGTTACTTTTCTGTGTGGTATTGGTTTTACTATTATTGTGGTTTTAGCTTCTGCACTAGACATAACTTTTGGGGAAAGAGACTATCTTCTTTATCTTTCTGCAGCAAGTACCTAAAAGATGTTCTTTCTTATAAAAGTTGCTTGATAAATATGTTTTGCAACTCTAACCTACACTGGGTAAATTTCAATTTCTGATTAAATATGTAGGACAATCTTGCTCTTAATTTCCCATCAAGAAATACCTCATTTTTAGGCCTGAAAATTAATGGAAATATTTCTACTTTATAATATTTCTAAGAATGCTATTACTGTAGAATGCAGACATAAGCAGGAGAAATGCCTATATGTGCCAGTTTTAAAAAGAACACATTGTATTCATGAAATGTTCCAAATTGACAATTCTAGGAATAAGAGTGTATTCTTGTCAGGTTCATTATACACTAAAAAACGGTCACTGAGAAATTGAAGTGTGTTTGTTTTCCCCTTTTCTTCTCAACAATTTGTAGCCACGAGGAAGATACATCTGGATCTCTACAAATGAACATCTCCAGCGCTGAGTATTGAGGTACGAAGTGGGGAGCCATGAAACCTGCACAGATATCGGAAGATAAATGGAAGGGGGAGGGAGCCGCCACATTCGGGCGCCGGGAAGCAGTAGCCACCTGCATGGGGGAGCAGGCGGACTCACAGACCGGCACCCTTGAGAGAGCAGACTGGACCGAGGCCGTGAGCCAGGAGCACACGCCACCAGACTTCTCATGGAACTCAGGTCTGCTCACTGGAAACAGACTGAGACCGGGAGCTCTGGGAGCACAGCAGGGACAGCTGGAGGCTGGCGGCTGGCAGTGTTAGAAACACAAAGGACGGAAAAATACTAGTTTGCATTTCAGATAGGCCAGTTACTTAATACTGCCTAGCAATAGCACATTAAAATTATGAAAAAAATTAATATAACTAAACTAAAGGTATTGAATATAGATAGAACATGATAGTTTTTTTCTAGTCTGTAATAAAAATCAGATTTGATTCCCTGTATAGCATTATAATTATATAATTATTAAAAATGCTTTTATTGAAAAATATTTATTATTTCATTTGTCCTCTAGTAACTTAAGCAGTTTGTTAATTAACTGAAAGCTTTTACAAAACCCATTTTTCATTTACTAATGCTATTACTATACATGCTATTACCTTACACTTAAGTAAGTTGCTCACTATGTGATTCTGATATATATCAGTTATTTATGATAAGAATATCCTTTTATCCATTCTTGTTTCTCTTCTTATTGAAAGCAAATGTTTCAGGATTCCATGTGTCTCTTTCTGGATATTGAGTATAGTATTAAATCTCAAACTCTGATCTTCCACATTCATAAAAAAATAAGCTAAAATTTTATTTCAATATTCTGAAAAGCACTGTGTGTTTCCTGCTGGTTTTGTAGGATTGATTTTATGGGAATAAAAATTAGTTATTCTGTAGGATAAATTTGTGAAAATATTTTGTGCCTTTAAAAAGGAGAAATAATCTAATTCTTCCTTTTATTAATGTGAAAAATAAGGGCTTTAGGATTTAATAGGCGCATTGATGCTTAGGATAGGAGACAGGGTAGAGAAAAAACATCCCACAGTGCTTTTCAATGTACATGAACAGGAAATAATAATGCTAGCTTATCTCCAAAATAGCAAATTGTTTCTTAGCAAATAATCCACACGGGTGCAATAAAAACATCAACATTAAAGAATCTTTGCATGATAAATAATTACGAGATTGGTCAAGGACTTGGCATAAAGTTTCTACTGTCTAATCTACATATTACTAAAACCCAGGAGTATATTTCTGGAGATGGGAATTTGCTGCTTTAGGTTACATTGGTGAAATAAAGTGTCCATTCCAACACATAAAATTAATAGTTAAATATTAATAGCAGATCTGAATTGTGACTAAGAAATGACATGATTTTGTTTTGAGAAAATCCATTTTTCTATCATCTGTAACCATAAACCTTAATCGTGTGAAATGGGAAGTGAGATATGGTAGTGGTTGTGGTGGCGTGTGTGTGTAAGTGTGTAAAAAAGGTACATAGTTTAATTATTTGAGTCACTGATGAAGGATAGCAAGAAAATTAATGCAAACGATGTTCACATGGTTAAAATAAATCAAACAATAGAGAAAGGCAAGGTATACAGCAGAAAGTCTTCCTCATACCCCTCACACCCTGATGTCCTCTTACTCCTTCCCCAGCAGTGATAATTGTTGGCAGTTCTTTAAGGATCTTCCCAGCAACATTCTAGACATATATTTGTATATCCAAAAAACAAAACTCAATGTTTTGAAACTTGTCTTCAACTGAATATTTTGGTGATTATTATTTTTATCAATATAAAACTATTTTCCTTATTTCTAATGAACTATTTGAATGTAATATAATTTATTAAATGATTTACCTATTGATAGGTATTTAAATTGCTTGTTTTGCAGTCTTGAATGGAAAATATGAATTATAATCACATCTTCCCAATCTCCCACAATGTAGATGTGTGCATATATATCATTCAATTTAATGCACTAATTAAAGCCTATTTGAAAATGTCTATTGTACAATTGTAAAAAAATGTCTATTGGACAATTGTAAAAAAAAAAAATGAATCAAATGAAAATGCGTTGTCACTAGAGGCATCATAAACATCTGACAATTGACAGAGCTGTGCTCCAGGACCCATAATATAAGTGAAACACAGGAAGAAGAAACTCTTTCCCACCACTTCAGGGCAGTGGCTCATATTATCAGAAGAGAAAGAGGCCGTTTCTGCAGACAGTAAAAGTGGTTTGATGATTTCAGCAGTGGTAGAGGAGGTACACTCCATAGTTTAGAAGAAAAGGGTGCATATGGCTGTTGGAGAGGGTGAATGACACCTCAGTGAGGTCCTCTTGAGATCTGAGAGGTTTGGGCTATTTTTCCTGAGCCAGTGATGTAGTGCTTTGCTAGATGTATCTTTATTTTATTGTTCTGAAAACTGTTAGAGGCAAGATACTTTTAACTAATTGAATAATATTTTCAAGTTTTATTATGGACTACAATCAGCTCACTGGATATTCTGAACTTATTGGGATACAAAATGAAATTTTTTGTCATTTATTCATTCATTGATTTATTCTAATTACTACCTTCAGCTAAGCTATCTCTCTCACATGTTCTTTGACATATTGGGATTCCTGAATAGTTTTAAGTCTAAGAAATATGGTCAAGTTGTAAACTTCAATCCTATTTCCAAAGTCATGGCTATCTTCTAATAGCCAGGGCCAGGTAAGCCTTGGCCTGAGACCCAAGGACTGGGGGATTTTTTTTTTTCTTTTTCAGTCTGCCTCTGCCTATTTCTTCAAGGTTTGAATTCTCTGGGAGGATTCAGGGAAGAGGTAAAAGGAAAAATGATAACTGTCTTTTAACTAATTGGTGTTAATATAGCCCTCTCTAGCTGTTGATGCCTTTCAAGAGCCAATCACAGTTCTGGATACCTTATGGGATCTACATGAGCTTTCCTCAAATAGGTTTAGGGGAATTTCCTAAATGCTTGGTTCCCTGAAACGGGAAGTCAACTTTGACTGCCTAGACTGCTATACTGCTTTTGGCTTTTCTGCTTTCATATCCAGCCCTTGAAAGTTCACTACATAGAATCTTGCTGTTGGATTGCTCACCCAAATATAGTCTTACTGGATAGTGGCCTGTCCCTTTCAGATGTTCACTTGCCTTACCTAAAGGTGAGAGTATACACTGCCTCATTATAGACCATTCTCTCTGCTCAGTCACTTCTTTTTATTTCTCTGAAAATCATAAATAAATTTGCAGAAATAATAAGCAAACTGGTTGCAAACTTACAGATACAACAAGGAGAATGATATGCTATCTTTCCTTCTTGCAGACATGACTAAAAATTAATTATGAATGATTCTTTTAGTGAGACTACCCTTACTTTATTTCAATATACTTGTCCTATAAATCCTGTACCCTGATGACTCCTCTCTCAGCTAATTGCATTGGTATATTATTATTTTACAATATAGGCTGAGGAGAAGGATAGTTGCTATAGTTGAGATAATAGTAAGGTAATAGGAATATTTGGGCCACTTTATAATAGGTCCTAGGTAAATGTCTTCCTCCAAAGAGTGAATTCCTTTTAAAAAATGGATGCTTTTTTAGATTCTAGAAGAACATTGTTATTAAATTTTAGGCTTTTAGGCTCTACCCAAATAGAGACAATAGTAAAAGTGTTACTCCCTGTGCTAATAAGATGTCATTGTTTTAAATTTTGTATGTCTTAAGTTCCCCAAGAAAAGCAACAATCCAGATACCTTTATAAATTCAATCTCTTGTGTTATGTTACTTAACTGCTACTTCCTATGATTCTATGGTCATAAAAAAAAAAAGTTAAAAGGAGATTATTACGTGAGGCACTTACTCTCCTAACAGTAATAGACTGCATTTCTTTCATTAGTAGGCCTGTACTTTTCTGACAGAGTCCTAACATATTTATTATTCAATTTATGAGTATTTGGCCAGCCAAATTTCAGGAACAGTGAATAGTTTAAAGAAGTTGACTTTTTGTTTGTTTTGGTATTCAATTTTTACTTGTGAATATGTGCTGAGTCCACTGGAATTTTTCCAATAATGCTGTCACAAGCAAGGGCCACTATCTCAATTATCTCAACAGTATATTGTCTACAAATTAACTGGTCCAGCTTTTATTTGTTTGAGCTTTGTAAACAGCTCTGATTTAAAAGA
This sequence comes from Ursus maritimus, assembly GCF_017311325.1. NCBI lineage: Eukaryota > Metazoa > Chordata > Mammalia > Carnivora > Ursidae > Ursus > Ursus maritimus. Next base: position 25,176,209 of record NW_024424008.1, read on the forward strand.
ACAAGGACCATTATTCAGATGCAATTCCATTTCATTGACAAAGCAGAAAAGAAATGAAACAAAAGTAATTGATTTCAATGTGTTTTAACCTTTCTCTAGTCTTTCGTTAGCTAAGTATTTTCTTACCTACAAGAATTATTTCTGAAAAGTTATATAAAATTGTTGTAGATGTGCTCACTTGCTTTCTCCATATATATGTGTGCATGTATATAAAGTATTTAGTTTTGTTTCTGGGCCCATGGAACTGTGTGTAGATAGATAAAAATTCAAATTTTTATGCAAATCTCCTAGTTCCATTGTGGCTAAATTAGTAGCATTTATATTTGGTATGTAGTGAATTGTCACCGACCTGAAGACCACTTTAATATTATTACAAACTATTGGTGCCATTTGAATCATGCATACATCTCTTAAGAATACTTTTTAAAATAGTGGCATAATTTTCCAAGTACCAGAAATAGTGAGACTTTGTTTTCATTAAAGGTGTGGTGTTTCAATCTAGAGTTGTCTTTTAAAAATAGTTTAAGAAGTAATATATATGGACCACAACCATATATACAGTGGAATATTACTCAGCTATCAAAAAGAACGATTTCTCAACATTTGCTGCAACATGGACGGCACTGGAGGAGATAATGCTAAGTGAAATAAGTCAAGCAGAGAAAGACAATTATCATATGGTTTCTCTCATCTATGGAACATAAGAACTAGGAAGATCGGTAGGAGAAGAAAGGGATAAAGAAAGGGGGGTAATCAAAAGGGGGAATGAAGCATGAAAGACTATGGACTCTGAGAAACAAACTGAGGGCTTCAGAGGGGAGGGGGTTGGGGGAATGGGATAGGCTAGTGATGGGTAGTAAGGAGGGCACATATTGCATGGTGCACTGGGTGTTATACGCAACTAATGAATCATCGAACTTTACGTCAAAAAATTAAAAAAAAGAAGTAATATATAATGCAGAGGTAATGAGAATTCTAGACAGTTAAATGTTTACCCTAAAAATATTAATACTAAGTTTTCTTAGAATAATTTAAGCCTTCATTTGCCTGCAGTTTGAATCAATACTGAAAGGAATACCCTGATTGCTACTTCTAGGGCTGCCGCAGTAAAAGTAATAAAAGGATTAGACTTTTGCCTGATCAAATTCAGAGTTCATTCTACCAAACCTGTTCCTTTAACTCAATCTGACGGGAATAAGATTGAAATGCCTACAATTTCCAGCTGAATGTGCTTCTCTAATCTAGAAGTTAAGGTGACCCATTTGATATTGAACTTTATTTCAATGAATGGTCAGCAAACCAGGAAGCAGGGAAATAGTGTGGGTGATGTATGGAATCCTGAGTAAATACAAGGTTCAACCTGGCTCTACCAGATTTGTCAGTGCCCCGTTTATATCCTCAGTTGTTATTGTTGTTATATATTGTTGTTATCCTCAGTTGTTATTGTTACAGGGTCTCGTTGGCTGAGATGCCAAAGACCAAGTGCGTGAGGATTTTTGCTGGCCTTCGAATATGTCCTAGGGAAGTGCGTTGTAATTAACATCACTTTAGCTAAGGTTAGTGACTGACAGGAGTTAGTGAGTAACCATCTCATTCTTCATTATTATTTATTTTTTAGAGAGAGAGAGAGAATGAGTGGGGTGGGGGAGGGAGATCTGGGGGAGGGGCAGAGGGAGAGAATCTGAAGCAGGCTCCATGTCCATTGCAGAGCCTGATGAACGGCTCAGTGTTATGACCCTGAGATCATGACCTGAGCTGAAATCAAGAGTCAGACACTTAACCGACTGAGCCACCCAGGCACCTCTCATTTTTGCCGTTCCAATTAACTATATAAATCATTTAAACTAATAATTTTTTTCAGAATCTTCCTTTGGAAAAACCCAAACTAAGATATTGCTACTAAAGACTTAACTTATAAGAGCAAGTACATAAGCCTTAAAATTAAAAAAAAAAAATCAGTAAAACTGGTCATTTAATATATTTGAAAATATAAAAATGTATAAATGCATTATAAAAATTAAGAAAAATATAAATTTATGAAAACATAAATGTTAAACATATTTTATCATTTCCATATTAGTGAAAATTATAAAAATCGTTCAAAAATATAATAAAGAAAATCTAATCATTAGATTTAAAAATCAAATAATAATAATCTTTTAAAAATAATAAAAATGCACTCCCCTCCAAAATCTGACAGTATTGTCATTTTTCCATTTCTGAGTGTATTTTTATAAAAAATCACCCCTACACTAAGCTTTCTTTGTAACTATATTTTTTTTCATTCTATTTTCAATTAACTCCACCTCTTGGTTGGTAATTTTGAGGTGCTCTTCTAAAATACTTTTCACTTTTAGCAGAAACTGCAATTTATTTTTTAAATGCAGTGTTTTGGACTCCCCCCCCCATGTTACAAAACATTTTTTTTCCCATTTTGTACCCTTATTCAAATTTGGTACTATCATAATTGTATTCTACTTATTAAGTAAAACTTATTTTTTTTAAGTTCTCTCTCTCATTTTTTTTGGTAAGTCTGGCTAAAGATTTATCAATTTTGTTGACCTTTTCAGAGAACCAGCTACTGGTTTCATTGATTTATTCTATTGTTTTTTAGTCTTTATTTCATATATTTCTGTTCTAATCTTTTTTTATTATTATTATTTTAAGTTTTTTTATTATATTATGTTAGTCACCATACAGTAACTCCCTGGTTTCTGATGTAAAGTTCGACGATTCATTAGTTGCATATAACACCCAGTGCACCATGCAATACGTGCCCTTCTTACTACCCATCACCAGTCTATCCCATTCCCCCACCCCCCTCCCCTCTGAAGCCCTCAGTTTGTTTCTCACAGTCCATAGTCTCTCATGCTTCATTCCCCCTTCTGATTACCCCCCTTTCTTTATCCCTTTCTTCTCCTACCGATCTTCCTAGTTCTTACGTTCCATAGATGAGAGAAATCACATGAAAATTGTCTTTCTCTGCTTGACTTATTTCACTTAGCATTATCTCCTCCAATGCCATCCAAACCTCTACGACATTGGTCAAAGCAACCTTTTTCATTACACATCTCCAAAGGCAAGAGAAACAAAAGATAAAATGAACTTGTGGGACTTCAAGATAAAAAGCTTCTGCACAGCCAAGGAAACAGTCAAAAAAACTAAGAGGCAGCCCACGGAATGGGAGAATATATTAGCAAATGATGCTACAGATAAAAGACTGGCATTTCTGCTCTAATCTTTTTCATTTCCTCCCTTCTGGCTTTGAGTTTAGTTTTTCTTTTTCTAGGTCCTTTAGGTGTAAGATTAGGCTGTTTATTTGATCTTTTTTGCTTTGTGAAGTAGGCCTATAGTGTTATAAAATTCTCTTTTAGAATAACTTTTGCTGCATCCTAAAGATTTTGGACTGTTGTGTTTTCATTTTCACTTGCCTCCACATTTTTTAAATTTCTTTTTTATTTCTTGTTGACCTATTTATTGCTTAGTGTCATGTTATTTAACCTCCATGTATTCCTGTTCTTTCCAGATTTTTTCTTGTGGTTGATTTCTAGTTTCATAGTGCCGTGGTTGGAAAAGATGCATGATATGATTTCAGTCTTTTTTTAAATTTCTTGATACTTATTTCATGGCCTAACATAATCCATTCTGGAGAATGTTCTATGAGCTCTTGAAAATAACGTGTATTCTGCTGATTTAAGGTGGAATGTTCTGAATATATCTGCTTCATCCATCTAGTCCAATGTGTCATTCAAAGCCTCTGTTTCCTTGTTGATTTTCTGTCTGAATAATCTATCCATTGATATAAAGGGGTGTTAAAGTCCCCTACTCTTATTTTATAATTGTCAGTTTCTTCCTTTATGTCTGTTAATAATTGCTTTATGTAATTAGGTGCTCCCATGTTAGGTGCATAAATATTTACAATTGTTATATCTTCTTTTTTAATTGTTCTCATTATCATATATAGTCTTTCTTTGTCTCTTGTTACAGTGTTTGTTTAAAAGTTTATTTTTTCAATTATAAGTGCTTCTACCCCAACTTTTTTTTGCTTCCATTTGCATGGTAAATGCTTTTCCATCCCTTCACTTTCAATCTGCAGGTGTCTTTAGGTCTAAGTGAATCTGTTATAGGCAACATAGGGATGGGTCTTGCTTTTTTATCCATTCAGTCACACTATATATTTTGATTGGATCATTTAGTCCATTTACATTTAAAATAATTATTGATAGGCATGTACTTACTGTCATTTTGTTACTTGTCTCATTATTGTTTTTATAGATCTCTGTTCCTTCTTTTGCTCTCTTCTTTTGTGGTCTGATGGCACTCTTTAGTTATATGCTTGAATTCCTTTCTCTTTATGTTTTGCATATGTATTACAGGTTTTTGATTGTGGTTACCATTAGGCTCATATATAATAAATTATGCAGATGATAATCTATATTAAGCAGATGGTTGCATAAGTTTGAACCCACTCTAAAAGCACTAAATTTTTATTCTCCCCACCCATGTTTTATGTATATAATATCATGCTTTATAGTCTTTTGTTTTGTGAATCCCTTGACTGATATTTATAGATATAATTGATTTTACTATTTTTGTTCTTCAATTTCTGTACTGGTTTTATAAGCAGTTAATCTACTACTTTTATTGTTTGTATTTACCTGTGAAATGTTTTCCTTTCATAATTTTCTTACTCCTGATTATGATCCTTTTTTTTTCCCCACTCAAAGAATCCCCTTTAATGCTCCTTGTAAGGCTTATTTAGTGGTGATAAACTTCTTTCACCTTTGTTTGTCTGGTAAACTCTTTATCTCTCCTATTCTGGATGATAGCCTTGTTGAGTATGCTATTGTTGATTTGTGGTTTTGTTTTGTTTTGTTTTGTTTTTTGTTTCTTTTTTTTTCCTTTAGCACTCTGACCATATCATGCCACTTTTCTCTGCAAAATTTCTGCTGAAATACCAGCTGATAGCCTATAGAGTTTCTTTTGTATTTAACTGTTTTCTCTTGTTCCTTTGAAAATTCTTTCTATATCACCACTTTTTGCCATTTTAATTACTATGTGTCTTGGTGCAAACCTCCTTTGGTTGATTTTTTTGGGAGAATCCCTGTGCCTTCTGGGCCTGGATGTTTGTTTTGTTCCCCAGATTAGGAAATTTTCAGCATATTATTTCTTTAAATATATATTGTGCTCCCTTTTCTCTCTTTTTTCCTTCTGGGATCCCTATACCGTGAATGTTACTACACTTGATGATGTTGCTTAGTTCTCTTAACATATTTTTATTTTTATTATTCTTTTTGTTGTTGTTGCTGTTGCTGTCATTATTGTTATTCAACTTGGTTGCTTTCCATTACTCTGGCTTCCAGCTCACTGATCCATTTTTCGTATCTACTATTAATTCCCACTAGCATATTTTAAATTTTAGTTATTGAGGTCTTCATCTCTAATTGGTTCTTTTTTATATTTTATATCTCTTTGTTGAAGGTCTCACTGAGATCCTCCACTCTTTTCTTAAGTTTGATAAGTAACTTTATGATCATTAATTTGAATTCTTTATCAGGCATATTGCTTATTTCATTTAGCTTTTTTTGCTATGATTTTGTCCTGTTCTTTAATCTGACACATGCTCCTTTGTCTCCTCATTTTGTCTAACTCTCTGTGTTTATTTCTATATATTAGGAAAGTCAGTTATGTCTCCTGTTCATGAAAATAATGGCCTAATGAAGAAGAGGTCCTATGGTCCCTTGTAGCACAATGTTCCCTGTTAACCAGAACTTGGTGCTTCAGGGGTGTCTTCTATGTGGGCTGTGTGTGCTCTACTGTTATGGCTAAACCTTGTTTACATACAGTCCAGTCAGCTCCAGTGGCCCACTTTGCCGGTTGTGAGCAGGGTTTGGTCCCTGTGTTGTTAAAAGGTCAGTCTGGGGCCACTGCAGACTTATAGTTGGGTGATGTCTGGAGTCACATCAAATGGCTTCCCCCAGTCCATCTGTTGGGGCTCTAGTAACACTGATCTGCAGGGTGCCCTCACTGCCTTGGCCCCTGAGAGGTTTTTGTTGGTGGGCAGAGCTGTCAATAAGGGCTGATGTCTGCTGCTGGGACTGCGAATGTACTGATGTGCTTGGTTATCTTCCTCTCTCCATGGCAGGGGTCACTTTGGAGTGATGCTGGTTCCTACAGGAGCTGCTTGCAGGATGAGATGTAGCAGGGCAAGTGTCCAGCTATATGGGCTGATGAGAAGAAGGGAATTGTTCCTACCAACTCTTGTTCTTGGAGAAGTCTCCTTAAGATCTCTGCCACTCCAGTACATGTTCTGGGATTAGTAAACAAATCTCTTTCACATATACCCCAGGTGATTTACTGGTGCTTCTGTGATGTATCTTGGAAGGGTTGTTTGCTATGTTGTGCCTTTAAGGGCAGGGGCTCAGTTTCCTATTGCCCTCCAGCCCTCCCAGAGCCAAGCCTGATAAGCTTGCTGATTTTTAAAATACCTAAGTTAAGCCCCACTGGTTATAAAAATCATGAAGCTAAGCACCACTGGTTTTCAAAGCCAAATGTTATGGGGACTTGTCTTCCAAGTGCAGGTCCCCAACGTCTAGGGTGCCTAGTGTGGGATCTGTTCCTCTCCCTTCTTCATGCTTGTAGTGCCTCTCCCATTAGTGTTGAGTCTCCTCTTGTTTACCAATTTATTATAAAAGGATACAGATGAACATCAGATGGAAGAGATGTGTAGGGGAAGGAACACAGAGCTTCCATGCCGTCTCCAGGAGTGTCACTGCCACTCTCTCTGCACCTTCCACTGTTCACCAACTCAAAAAGCTAAATCTTTAACTAAGATAGGAATTATTCTTGCAACAGAAGCTCTATCAATCTAGTTTTCAACAAGAAAACAAAAGATACCCTAGATAGTCCACATTGGAAATGTTCAAAGTGGGGAAATGAAAACATTTTTAAATGTTGAAATGGCTAGGAAAAAATAAGGCCAGGGACACAGCTGCCAGATTGGTGTGATTCCTGGGCTCTGTGAAAAAGCTCAGCAACCTCAAAGATAGTGAGTGATATCTTTGTTGTCTACAGTACAGAAGTAAGAGGCTCTGAGGAGATGTTTTTTTAACAATAAATCTGCCTACAACTGATCCGTCCTCTTTTGCCTTCCAAATCTTGCACAAGTGCTCTCACCTTACAGATTCTGCCCAGGAACTACATGAGGAAAAAGGATTCTAGTAAATGTCCTTCCAGTATCATTCTTGGCAATGGTAAGGAGACTGTGAAACACTCTATGATGATGGTGAGTTGACCATATATAATGTAGGACAGAAATGGTGCTTTATTGATCACCATTTCTTCATTTCTCTTCAGCACCAGAGTTACTGAAGTTTTCTAATTAAGCACATATTTTCTTAATTTAAAAATTTAAGATAGCATAGTACTTTCTGGGTGTCTATTAAGATGTAACTGTTTTAGATTTTAGATGATATGTATGTTTTAGATTATGTGTATATTTTACCCTATCACAAATATATTATTTTTGTACTAAAAATAACGTAGCATCCAAAAAATAAATAATAAATGGAGAATGCCAGCACTGCAATTGCTAGGAGTGATTACTTTAGTTCAGAAGGGTGAGGGAAGGCTTCTTAAAAGAGGTGGCATTTGTGCTGGACTTGAAAGATAAGATTTGAAGACACAAAGATGGAAAGAAGAGGCGTTTCAGCTGTGTCAAACCTAATGAACAAGGCAAATCCTATAAATATTCTTAACACTGCTGCTAAAATAGTCTTACTAGTCTTCCTAGAGTGTCATGAGAGAATCGTGTGATTCTCTGCTGTTAAAAAACATTCAATAGTTGCTCAAGTCCCTACAAATTTCTTATAAACTCCTCACCAGGTCTGAGACACTGCACAATGTAGAACCAACCAAACTTTACATTGTCAGCTCTCATTAATCTACACAAAAATTATTTTTCTTGCAGTCTGAATTAATTAATCCCTATACATAAAGCCATCCCCAGTCTTGCTCTGTACCCATGTCTTTCCTTACAGGGCTCTCTGCTTTGCAACTTCTACATCTCTTTCCTTCATTCTGCATTCCACATAACAAATTCCCGTGCTTCCTTCTCAGCCTCCCTCAAAATTCTATGAAGTCTGCCTTTTCCTATCCCCACTCTCTTATTATTCCCTTTTATGAACTCCCCTTCTGTGTTTTGATAATGCTTATTATTTCTGAATTTGATTAGATTTATTTGTATCTATAGCTTACCCTACCAGAAGTTTATATGCTACTTGATGAACATATCATGTAATATCCATTTTTGTACTCCCTACCTCACCATGTGCTTTATATGAAACAGCTTCTCAGTAAATATGTTTTGAAGTGAATATATGTTATCATGAAGGGAGTCAATAGTTTAAATACTTTTCCTGAAGGAAAACAATGGGATGCATGTAGAGTGGAAAGTCTTTATCAGATTTAAAGATTTAACTCTACAGTAATTTGTTATCAATAGCTGTTATCAATAGCTTAAGAGCTATTCTCAGTGAATAGATGAAATATGTACATACTCTTAATTTATTTTGGCGATGAATTAAGAAATAATTTAGTGCAATCTTTACATTAGTGCCAACTGACATTTCCTTTATATTGAATCTCACAGAGTAAGTATAAATTAAAGGGTAATCCAAATATTGTAGGAAAGAAGGAGTATTGATAGAGCCTCTATTGGAGAAGAAAGTATCATGCTACTGGTGAATTTTCTGTCCTATTTAGTCTCATGTCTCTCCAAAGAATGTTATTTCCCTGAAACACACTTGCTTTGAGCCTTACTTAATATAAGAGAAATAAAAGTACCATCACACTTAATTCAATCATGGCATTCACCTGCTCTCTTCCATTAAGTGAATCCCAATCATTTGGTAAAAAAGCCAAATATGAAATGGATTTTGAATAAACATCAGATCAGTGGGAAATTCATTGGCAGAGGAGTATAAAGGAAAAAAAAAGGTACTTAGGAGTCCATTTCCTTTTCCTCATGATGGTTTTAATAAATATATATCTATTCATTAATTCTGGACAGTTATTTAATTCTCCTACCGTGAAAATAAAATGGCAATTTTTAGATGATAGACAAAACAGAATTCTCAGATAACTAAAATAGCATAGTGATCTTGTCAATTGAAAATAAATAACACTTTGGTCCCAACACCAGCAGGCATGGTTTCAACTGTTTTCAACATTTCTTCTGTAGTGGTGATTGGTTTCTAAACTATCTCCATGTTCTCTCCCTGAAACTGGTGAACTGTATTTTGCAGAAATAATGGGCTATATTTGCATAAGGATGAAATTTGTGTGCATGGAACAAAGTATCACTATCAGGATTACATTAATCCATTAGCCTAATAATTCTGCTGCCTATAGGAGATTCTTAGAAATGGATTTCGTCATCTCATGCTTTTTCACATGTAAAGAGTGTTAGAGTTTTTATTGAAAATAAGTAAATACAACTAATTATTATTGATTTATAACTCCATGTAATGTCTTTTAGACTGCATTAATTAAGCAAAAACCTGTTCTAGCAATTTATGATCAAAGACTTTTTTTGTTTTGTTTTGTTTTGTTTTTTCTTCTCAAATCCCTACGTTCTCACCTTCACAACTCACTGTCTCACTTGTGAACTTTACTTGAGGGAATTTTGTAAATGATAGTGCACTATATTTTTAAAAATCATTTTGCAGAAAGTGTACATAAGGTCAAAATATGTAAATAGAGGTGAAATATCAAACAATTCTTACTGAATACTATCAGGTAAACACAATAATTTATCACCTGACAAGGAGAATTAATATTCACCTAAAAACTCATATAGATTAACTGAAGTGAGCTCAGAAAGCACATACAACTTACAAATTATAAGTAGACATGAAGGGACTGTTTAGTCAATCAGGGGGAAAGCTTGTAAAGAAACTGCTGCTGAAATGTTAGCAGACAAACTTTAAGATCAAAGTAAATAGAATAATCTCTTAAAATATTATTTAAAAGGGATAGTACATTCATTTTTAAAAGTTTTGTCTTTGTAAGGATCAAAATGATTATCTTAAAGCAAATACTAAATTTAAAGTTTTGGGCTAGACAATGTATACACCGAGGAGCACAAGGAAACAGGTTCTGCCATTAATAAGCTTCCTGTCTTATCAAGTATACAGGACATACATGTTCATTACACTATTGTAAAGAAAACACACCAACTGAAAGACATTATTAATAAATCTTTCACTTACTATGAAATGAGAGTTCAGAAGGTTACCATAAAATTTCTCCTTTGATTTTTCTTTAGTTCTTAATTTAATATATTGAGATACATGTTCATCTTTTGATGACTAGATTGAAAAATTAAAGGCAGAATACCGACCTCTCACTCTTAATCTGTTAAGTTTGAGTTACTACTGCGTTATTCATTTTTTGTGTTATTAGCCTTCATTCAACCTTATTTTAAAAAATTAAAAGTTATATAGTTATATAAATGGATGTTTGTTAGAAATTAAACTTTTGATAGCTATACAGATTAATAAAGTATACATCTCAATTTTGGTTTATACATCAAATTTTTTATCCTTTTACTTTCTCAGATAAATATCTCATCTCTCTATCACCCCATTTCTTTTATGTAACTAAACCTCCCCTTTCTCAATCCATATGATGTTTGTGGGTCAGTGGGTAAGGACCGGGTCCTCCATTGTCTTATTCACCATGATTCATCTGGTGAAAGAGATAGATAACTCAAAATAGGCAAATGTGATCATGAATTTTGTTGGAAACATTGTTGGAAAGATTATTTTTTTAGAGAATGCTACCTTCTACAAAAAGAAGGGCAAATCTGGATATATCACACACCCTGATTTTAAACTATATAAAACTATAATAATCAAAACAGACACATAGATTAATGGAACAGAATAGAGAGCTCAGAAATTGATGATCTATAGCCAATTAATTTATAGCAAAAGAGCCAAGAATATACAATGGGAAAAGTTTAGTCCATTCAGTAAATGATGGTTGGAAAACTGGACAGCCACATGCAAAAGAATGAAATTGGACTACTTTACATCATACACAAAAGTAAACTCAGAATGGATTAAAGACTTGAATATAAGACCTGAAGCCACAAAACTCCTAGAAGAAAACAAAGATAACATCAGTACTGGTGATGATTTTTTGGATTTGATTCCAAAAGACAAATGCAACAAAAGCAAAAATAAGCATTCCACTTTACATCAAACTAAAAAGCTTCACAGCAAAAGAAATATCAATAAAATGAACAGGCAATCTACTAAATAGGAGAAAATATTTGCAAATCATACATCCAATAAGGGCACAATTTCCAAAATATATAAAGAGAGAATCGGATATGGGATTTTTTTTATGGCAATGAAACTATTCTAAAATTAGAGAGTGGTTCCAAAATATATATAGAACTCATATAACTTAAGAGAAAACAACCTGATTAAAAAATGGGCAGAGCATCTGAATAGACATATTTCCAAAGAATATATACAGATGACCAATAGGTACATGAAAAGATGCTCAACATCACTAATTATCAGGAAAGTGCAAATCTAAACCACAATGTGATATAACCTCATATTTTTTTAGAGTGGCTATTATTAAAAAAGATAAGAAATAACAAGCGTTGGTGAGAATGTGGGAACAGAGTGACCCTTGTGCATTGGTAGTGGGAATATAAATTGGTGCCACCACTATGGAAAGCATTATGGAGGTTCCTCAAAAACCTAAAAATACAATTCTCATATTATCTTGAAATTCCACTTCTAGGTATTTATCTGAAGAAAGCAAAAACACTAATTTGAAAAATAAATACAACCTCATGTTCATTGCAGCACTATTTATGGTAACCAGATATGGAAACAATTGTCCATCGATAAATAAATGGATTTTTTTAAAAAAAGTTCACACACACACACACACACACACACACACACACATATGCACACAGGAATACTATTTAGCCATGAAAAAGAATCTTGCAATTTGTGACAACGTGGATGGACCCTGAAGACCCCATGTTAAGTGAAATAAGACAAAGAAAGACAAATACTGTATGGTCTCAAATGTGGTATCTAAGCCATCTCCAAAGGCAAGAGAAACAAAAGATAAAATGAACTTGTGGGACTTCATCAAGATAAAAAGTTTCTGCACAGCAAAGGAAACAGTCATCAAAACAAAGAGGCAACCCACAGAATGGGAGAAGGTATTTGCAAATGAAACTACAGATAAAAGGTTGGCATCCAAGATCTATAAAGAACTTCTCAAACTCAATACACAAGAAACAAATAAACAAATCAAAAAATGGGCAGAAGATATGAACAGACACTTTTCCAATGAAGACATACAAATGGCTAACAGACACATGAAAAAATGTTCAAAATCATTAGCCATCAGGGAAATTCAAATCAAAACCACATTGAGATACCACCTTATGCCAGTTAGAATGGCAAAAATGGACAAGGCAGGAAACAATAAATGTTGAAGAGAATGTGGAGAAAGGGGATTCCTCTTACACTGTGGTGGGAATGCAAGTTGGTACAGCCACTCTGGAAAACAGTGTGAGGTCCCTTAAAAAGTTAAAAATAGAGCTATCCTATGATCCAGCAATTGCAGTACTTGGTATTTACCCCAAAGATACAGACGTAGTGAAGAGAAGGGCCACATGCACCCCAATGTTCATAGCAGCATTGTCCACAATAGCTAAATCGTGGAAGGAGCAGAGATGTCCTTCGACAGATGAATGGATAAAGAAGATGTGGTCCATATAGACAATGGAATATTAGCCATCAGAAAGAACGGTTATCCAACATTTGCAGCAACGTGGACGGGACTGGAGGAGATTATGCTAAGTGAAATAAGTCAAGCAGAGAAAGACAATTATCATACAGCTTCACTCTTTATGGAACATAAGAAATAGGAAGATCGGTAGGAGAAGGAAGGGAAGAATGAAGGGGGGGTAAACAGAAGGGAGAATGAGCCATGAGAGACTGTGGACCCTGGGAAACAAACTGAGGGCTTCAGAGGGGTGGATGGTGGGGGATTGGGATAGGCCAGTGATGGGTATTAAGGAGGGCACATATTGCATGGTGCACTGGGTGTTATACACAAATAATGGATCATGGAACATTACATCAAAAACTAAGGATATACTGTATGGTGACTAATAAAACAAAATAAAAATTATTTAAAAAATTAAAAATAACAATTAAAAAATTTAAAAAATGGGCAGAAGATATGAACAGACACTTTTCCAATGAAGACACACAAATGGCTAACAGACACATGAAAAAATGTTCAAAATCATTAGCCATCAGGGAAATTCAAATCAAAACCACATTGAGATACCACCTTATGCCAGTTAGAATGGCAAAAATGGACAAGGCAGGAAACAATAAATGTTGAAGAGAATGTGGAGAAAGGGGATTCCTCTTACACTGTGGTGGGAATGCAAGTTGGTACAGCCACTCTGGAAAACAGTGTGAGGTCCCTTAAAAAGTTAAAAATAGAGCTATCCTATGATCCAGCAATTGCAGTACTTGGTATTTACCCCAAAGATACAGACGTAGTGAAGAGAAGGGCCACATGCACCCCAATGTTCATAGCAGCATTGTCCACAATAGCTAAATCGTGGAAGGAGCAGAGATGTCCTTCGACAGATGAATGGATAAAGAAGATGTGGTCCATATAGACAATGGAATATTAGCCATCAGAAAGAACGGTTATCCAACATTTGCAGCAACGTGGACGGGACTGGAGGAGATTATGCTAAGTGAAATAAGTCAAGCAGAGAAAGACAATTATCATACAGCTTCACTCTTTATGGAACATAAGAAATAGGAAGATCGGTAGGAGAAGGAAGGGAAGAATGAAGGGGGGGTAAACAGAAGGGAGA
>NW_024424008.1:25190166-25262736 GCF_017311325.1 Ursus maritimus
AAGATATGAACAGACACTTTTCCAATGAAGACATACAAATGGCTAACAGACACATGAAAAAATGTTCAAAATCATTAGCCATCAGGGAAATTCAAATCAAAACCACATTGAGATACCACCTTATGCCAGTTAGAATGGCAAAAATGGACAAGGCAGGAAACAATAAATGTTGAAGAGAATGTGGAGAAAGGGGATTCCTCTTACACTGTGGTGGGAATGCAAGTTGGTACAGCCACTCTGGAAAACAGTGTGAGGTCCCTTAAAAAGTTAAAAATAGAGCTATCCTATGATCCAGCAATTGCAGTACTTGGTATTTACCCCAAAGATACAGACGTAGTGAAGAGAAGGGCCACATGCACCCCAATGTTCATAGCAGCATTGTCCACAATAGCTAAATCGTGGAAGGAGCAGAGATGTCCTTCGACAGATGAATGGATAAAGAAGATGTGGTCCATATAGACAATGGAATATTAGCCATCAGAAAGAACGGTTATCCAACATTTGCAGCAACGTGGACGGGACTGGAGGAGATTATGCTAAGTGAAATAAGTCAAGCAGAGAAAGACAATTATCATACAGCTTCACTCTTTATGGAACATAAGAAATAGGAAGATCGGTAGGAGAAGGAAGGGAAGAATGAAGGGGGGGTAAACAGAAGGGAGAATGAGCCATGAGAGACTGTGGACCCTGGGAAACAAACTGAGGGCTTCAGAGGGGTGGATGGTGGGGGATTGGGATAGGCCAGTGATGGGTATTAAGGAGGGCACATATTGCATGGTGCACTGGGTGTTATACACAAATAATGGATCATGGAACATTACATCAAAAACTAAGGATATACTGTATGGTGACTAATAAAACAAAATAAAAATTATTTAAAAAATTAAAAATAAGACTTAAAAAATTTAAAAAATGGGCAGAAGATATGAACAGACACTTTTCCAATGAAGACACACAAATGGCTAACAGACACATGAAAAAATGTTCAAAATCATTAGCCATCAGGGAAATTCAAATCAAAACCACATTGAGATACCACCTTATGCCAGTTAGAATGGCAAAAATGGACAAGGCAGGAAACAATAAATGTTGAAGAGAATGTGGAGAAAGGGGATTCCTCTTACACTGTGGTGGGAATGCAAGTTGGTACAGCCACTCTGGAAAACAGTGTGAGGTCCCTTAAAAAGTTAAAAATAGAGCTATCCTATGATCCAGCAATTGCAGTACTTGGTATTTACCCCAAAGATACAGACGTAGTGAAGAGAAGGGCCACATGCACCCCAATGTTCATAGCAGCATTGTCCACAATAGCTAAATCGTGGAAGGAGCAGAGATGTCCTTCGACAGATGAATGGATAAAGAAGATGTGGTCCATATAGACAATGGAATATTAGCCATCAGAAAGAACGGTTATCCAACATTTGCAGCAACGTGGACGGGACTGGAGGAGATTATGCTAAGTGAAATAAGTCAAGCAGAGAAAGACAATTATCATACAGCTTCACTCTTTATGGAACATAAGAAATAGGAAGATCGGTAGGAGAAGGAAGGGAAGAATGAAGGGGGGGTAAACAGAAGGGAGAATGAGCCATGAGAGACTGTGGACCCTGGGAAACAAACTGAGGGCTTCAGAGGGGTGGATGGTGGGGGATTGGGATAGGCCAGTGATGGGTATTAAGGAGGGCACATATTGCATGGTGCACTGGGTGTTATACACAAATAATGGATCATGGAACATTACATCAAAAACTAAGGATATACTGTATGGTGACTAATAAAACAAAATAAAAATTATTTAAAAAATTAAAAATAAGACTTAAAAAATTTAAAAAATGGGCAGAAGATATGAACAGACACTTTTCCAATGAAGACACACAAATGGCTAACAGACACATGAAAAAATGTTCAAAATCATTAGCCATCAGGGAAATTCAAATCAAAACCACATTGAGATACCACCTTATGCAAGTTAGAATGGCAAAAATTGATAAGGCAAGAAACAACAAATGTTGGAGAGGATGTGGAAAAAGGGGATCCCTCTTACGTTATTGGTGGGAAGGCAAGTTGTACAGCCACTATGGAAAACAGTATGGAGGTCCCTTAAAAAGTTAAAAATTGAGCTACCCTATGACCCAGTAATTGCACTACTGTGTATTTACCCCAAAGATACAGACATAGTCAAGAGAAGGGCCATATTCACCCCAATGTTCATAGCAGCATTGTCCAGAGTAGCTAAAGTCTGGAAGGAGCTGAGATGCCCTTCAACAGATGAATGGATAAAGAAAATGTGGTCCATATAGACAATGGAATATTACTCAGCCATCAGAAAGAATGATTATCCAACATTTGCAGCAACATGGATAGGACTGGAGGAGATTATGCTAAGTGAAATGAGCCACGCAGAGAAAGACAATTAACATATGGTTTCACTCATTTGTGGAACATAAGGAATAGCAAGGAGATCAGTAGGAGAAGGAACGGAAGAATGAAGGTGGAGTAAATAGAAGGGGGAATGAACCATGAGAGACTATGGGAAACAAACTGGGGGTTTCAAAGGGGAGGGGGTGGGGGATTGGGCTAGGCCAGGCCAGTTATGGGTATTAAGGAAGGCACGTATTTCATGGAGTACTGGGTGTTATATGCAAACAATGAATCATGGAACACTGCATCAGAAACTAATGAAGTACTGTATGGTAAGTAACATCACATCACATCACATCACATAACATAAAACAAAACAAAACAAAACAAAACAAAACAAAACAAAAAACAAGCTCTTAGATACGGAGAATAGATTGGCAGTTGCCAGAGCTGGGGAGTTGGGGATGGGGAAAATGGGTGAAGGGATCAAAATGTCCAAATTCCAGTTATAAAATAAATTGAGTCATAAAGATGTAATGTACAGCATGGTGGCTGTAGTTAATAATACTCTATTGCATATTTGTAACTTACTAAGATAGTAGATCTTAAAAGTCCTCATCACAAGAAAAAATAATTATAACCATATAAGTTGACTATATTTACTGTAGTGATCATGTCAAAATGTGCACAAATATCAAATCATTATGTTGCACACCTAAATGTTATGTTATATGCAGTTATATAAAATAATAATAATAGTAATATACTACCATCGAAGCATTAAAGAATTTTAAGCTTGAAAGACTAGTTGGTATCAATACCATCTCATTGGCAATAAAGTGACTGAATTTAAGCCCATTCAAATAAAGCAAAACTAAGTCAAGTACTAAAATAGAGAGACAGAGAGAGAGAGACTTTGCATAATTTGAGGGCTTGGATCCAATTGAGCCCAGAATTATCATCACTCCTTGAACTCCCCATTTACTGGGACCAATAATCCCCCTATTCTTTGTTGTTTGGACTCTTCTGAGTGGGATATTTGTCACTTGCAGCTGAAAAAAAACTTTGACTAATGTAGTTCCAACTGGCAAATAGATAACAAAAACACTTGTAATTCAGAGGAAGGGTGATTATTCCATGAGAGGGAGATAACCAGGCAAGGCTTGATTAAATGGATCTTAAAGAATGCATAGGCTTTAGTGCTTTATATAGCAAAAGAAGCAATTCTAACCTGAAGGAAGGCATCAGGGAAGCATGGGGAGTATTTAACAGAAAGGTAAGTATTTCTGATTAGATGAGGCAGAGATAATTTAGAGAATAGTGGGAATTAAAGCTAGAGGACTAGGTTGGACCTCAATCATAGAGGAAGTTTATATTTGGAGAGCATTTAAATTTTTTGAAAAATAGCATTAGGTTGTATACACTTGAGTCCATTTGGCATTTTTCTTAATCTTTTGAAGTAAAGGTGAAAAAGAACACCATGGGAGGGGGGAATCAATTAACAAGTTAGCAAAAGTCATGTGTATAACCTTGCAAGTGAACTGGTCATTTCACTGAATAATCAGTGCTATAACACCTGTTCCCAAATCTAAGCATTCAATGAAATTTAGATTACCATCTCTCTGTTAATTCACAATCTGCTAAAAACAAAGCTTAGAGAGTCGGGTCAGCATCTATTCTTGAACCATCCTTTCACTGAAACAGTGATTAATATTATTTCACAGCTCAATTAAAGGTACAGTAGGCATTACAAAGTACCTTAAAAATACATCAGTTGAAATGCAATCTCTAAATCTTCCCTAGATAAGATAATTAGAATTTTCTACTCTGTTGATTAATACAGAATAAATCTTTTTTTAGTGTTTTGGAAGAACTATGTTTCTCATGATCTATTTAGACTATAGCAGTTGTTTCCATTATGAATTCAGCAGAGAACCAAAGGCCTTCTTCTCTCTAGTCATACTGTATGGCTTTAATTTCATTAAACCAAATTGATTGCAGGCTCGTTTACATTTAAGACAGCAGGGTGTAGTAAATTTTATTTTAACTGGTTGGAATATATGATCCAACAAAATTAGGAGGGAAAAGTCTCCTGCTGTTGCAAGTACACAGTTATTAACTTGCTGAATACCACATGCCAAGGAAAAGTTACACTAATGAAGCAGGATTTCCATGTATCCAGGAACTAGGCAACAAAAATAAGATTCCTTCAATGAGTACCTTGGTAGAGGAGAAAAGTACAACAGAACACTCTTAAAAAGATTCATAGTGTAAGTGTCTGTACTGAATTAGATATAAACCACCCAACTGTGTATATTTCTGAAGTGTTCCAGATAAATGAGTCAGGGTTTATCCATCATGTTAGCAAAATCAGTCAGCTAGTTAGGAAATAGCAGAAGATAATAATTTTCAAATGCTGAGTGGATAGCAGTATCTAGAGAGAAAATGTCATCAATATTTCCACTTACTTAGAAAAAAAAAAGTTGTGCCATAGAACCATACCATACAATTCTATATTCACTGAAAAATGTCCTGTAATATTTTCCACTGGACATATGTGGGCAATGATAAACATATTAGGCAGATTTTTTTTTTCATATCTAATCAACTTTTCTAATTTTCAAGAGAAGGCAACTAATAAAAAAATGGTACATTTACAATCTTATTATAATTATTATAATTTTGTCCTTTTGTCTAACCAATGCGATAAGAAAGGATTGTATTTACCTGTCTGAACCAAGCCCCCTAAATAGTATATAGAGAAGTATAAACAACATTATTCCCAAAATAATAAGCAAATTTTAATCAGTAAATATTTATTGACCGCACAATATCCTCTTTCAGTGTCATGAATGTATGATATTCATTGTTCTTAAGACAAAAAAAGCCCTCATTAGTTGGTCTTTTTTGATAATTTTGGTATCTTTTTCTACACTTACTTACAGATAGTCACCACTGTATAATGCCATATTTTTTTTCACAGTTAGCTTGAAATTTAAAATATAATTCTCTTAATTAGTCAGGGACACTGGTATGGCTTATTTGTTGATTTGACTAAACATTTAAGTGCTCTCTGATTCCAGGTATACCACATATCATGTTCCTTTTGACTGGCCTGTGCTTTTCTACTCTGTCTGGTTAGCCCTCACAGCTGTTACAAGCATCTTTTTTTATATTGAGATATAAGTGAAATTTAATATTTTGTAAGTTTAACGTATACAATGTGTTGCTTTGACAAGTTTACGTATGTTGCGATAAGCTTTTTTTAAATTATGTGACCTCTATACCCAGACTCTTCTCCTTGAAAGTACAGATTATATCTTGTCTGACATTTGTATCTCTTTTGCTTAGCACAGTGCCTTCCACAAGTTAGGCATTCAAATATTTATTGAATGAATTTTTGGTAAGAAAATTTAGACTAAGAATTTGGAGAAAAATAATTCTAAGTATAGTTAGATCTTTAAATATTTCTGATCTCAAGTTTTATTATTTTTCTGTCTATTAGTACACACTTAGCATTTTCTTTCATTAATGTACAATTTTTTAGCTTGGTAATTCATAGGGCCAGAAATGTGCCTTCTGATTATTGAGTATTCCCCTATGTCTGCAGAATGAAAAGCACCATGAGATTGTATGCTGCTGAGAGGCTGGATTTCTGTTGCTTGGCTTTTCCATGCCCACAATTTGATATGACACATATAGCTTTCCTGGGAAAACTGCTGGTGCTAACTGCCAGGCCATCAGTCTTTAAAATGGGGCATGTAGTTAACTATTTTAAGCACAGCCCCTTATTCACTTCAAGTTTTGTGTGACAAAAGCTCAAAGGAAATAAATGTGCTTTAAAATCTAAGTCATTAACTCTTCACTTAGAAGGCAAAATATTTCTGAAATTTCAAAAGAAGGGCACAAGATTTTTCCAGTGTTATAATAACACATTACATCATGGCAAAGATTGTATATATGTTTACTGTTCATTTAATTTTAAAGTACTAAAATATTTTAAAATGCATATTTTGAGAAAAAGTTAAGG
The DNA here is from genome assembly GCF_017311325.1 of Ursus maritimus. Lineage (NCBI taxonomy): Eukaryota > Metazoa > Chordata > Mammalia > Carnivora > Ursidae > Ursus > Ursus maritimus. Next base: position 25,196,558 of record NW_024424008.1, read on the forward strand.
ACAAGAAATGCTATAAAGAGTTGCTAAGTCCATTATGGATAAAATAAACAATAAGCACAGGAAGTGAGAATGATTATATTTAGCCTTGAGGACAGACCTCAAAACTCTAATGTTGAAAAATTCTTCTCAACTGTTAATCAAAATGTATGCTGTTGATTCACTTTAAGCATTTGCAAAATACTTATGAACATTTATGTGTAATGTAAAATCATTAAAGATTAAAATTTCTCAGGGCTCTGAACTAATCCAACTAAGCTTTATTTCTTAGTATTTTACCTATTACAGGTTTTCAAATCATAAAAGATTGTAATTTTTTGAATCTATAAAAGTCATTCAATGAAAGACCAAAACATTTACCAGACATTTTAGGCCAACATCACAGAGTTCATAAATTAAAATATTTCATTTTTAGAGTACTTTATTTAAACCTCCTTTGATCTAAAAATACATGATAATAAATAAAAATATCCTCATATTGTAAAAAACAGAAAACAGGGTGTCAGTTTGGAAAGACGAAGAAGTTGGAGATGGATAATGGTGATGGTTGCATGGCAATGTGAGTACTCTTAATGGAAATGAATTTTACATTTAAAAATGGTAAAGTGGTGGGGTGCCAACTCTCAGTTGGTTAAGCATCCAGCTCTTGATTTTGGCTCAGGCCATGATCTCAGGGTTGTGAGATACAGCCCCACTTTGGGCTCTGCCCTGGGCATGGAGCCTGCTTAAGATTCTCTCTCTCCCTCTCTAAAAACAAACAAACAAACAAACAAACAAGCAAACAAAAATGTTAAAGTGATGAAATGGTAATTTTATGTTATCTGTATTTGACCACAATTAAAAAAAAAAAGAACTAAGAGAATGTCAAAGAAAAATGTGCATTATTATGAGGGTTAATTTATTGCTTATTCAGATATTGAAGTATTTTTCACAAAACTGAAATAAAATATTTCTCTTTTTGTGACAAATTTAGAATTTAACATATGGAATATTGATCTTGCACCAGCAATATTTTAGATCCCATATAAACATTATTAAAATCTAAAATAGTCTTGTATTTTTTTTTTGTTTGTTTTAATCAAGAAAAAGACATGGCTTTTAAAAATTTAGTCAGTTCTGATCATACTGAATGGGACAAATGTGACAATATTACTGTAAGCATTCTATCTGCTATTCTGAGCTTCCTTATTTTTTTTTTTAAGATTTTGTTTATTTAGTTGACAGAGACAGCCAGCGAGAGAGGGAACACAAGCAGGGGGCTCGGGAGAGGAAGAAGCAGGCTCATAGCAGAGGAGCCTGATGTGGGGTTCGATCCGGTAATGCCGGGATCACACCCTGAGCTGAAGGTAGACACCTAACGACTGCACCACCCAGGCGCCCCTATTCTGAGCTTTCTTGTTCATCCATTTAATGGCATTATCTTAGGCTATTAAATGATTTCATAAGCCTTAACTAAAATGTATACAATTTTTTTTTCTAGGTGCCATGCATACCCATCTGGAATGCACTGTAAGTAAGACTCATTGATTATTTCAGACTCTGACATCATGTGCTATGGTAAGTTAACCAAATAATTTATTACCCAATCCCAGGTATTTTGAGAATGAAAGAAAAAACTATTATTAATTATGCTATAATAAAAATGAACAGGAGCAGTCTCAGGTAAACCAGAGTATATGGTCACCTTATTTATGGGCCATATTTTAAAAGAACTGATGACAAGCTTAGTCATTTTAGCTGTCTTCAGAAAATCACCATGATTGAAAAAAATAAAAACAAAATGTATTTAGTGAAACGTTGTGTTGAAGATAGTGATTTTAAAGATATTATCCATTTCCTCTTGTGCTAGGTGCCAAAGAACTGTTAAATATAGTATCTACCTTCATGGAGATTAGATTAGACATGAAAAGTGAGTGAAGAATCAAAATGGCCAATATATTTGTACAGTGATTGGCACATGAGATCATTACTCCTAAGTTCAAAGAAATGAAACTGCTTTGACCCATAATGCTCTTGCATTCAGTTAGTTTACAATACAATACAACAACTTCATGGAGACTATTCAATTTGCAGCACTTGTCCTTGTTATTCTAAATTTACCTCTGCCAAATTTAGATTATTGTGCGAGACATATATAGCTACTATAATTACAGAAAAATATTATTTGGACTCTCTTGTTGAGTAGTAGTATTCTGTAGTACAGGATACAGAAAAGTAAGCTATCGATGAACAAAGCAGGTGATAAATTTTGTAAAAAAAACTGCATAGGGCATTATAAAAGAACTGCTAGACTTGACTTATTTTTCCTCTCAATGTTCATTTCAGCTGAATGACTAGTCCCAGGGACTTCGTTTTACAAATTTATTTATCCATGTTTCCTTTTGATTTGTCCTTATGTGTTCAGTCCCTTTCTTCCCAATAACTAATGCACAAGATTAGGGTGATAATATGTTGATCTCAGTATTGCTCAGCACATCAGGAAAGTGTCTTCTAGAGCTATAGGGAACCAAAGTCCATTTTGTAGGTTGTCACTGATGAAAATAAGAGAGTTAGGACGTATTTTCACAGGATAATTTTGTATTAGTCTTTACTGAAAATTATCTTCGAATTTTTTATATATTCATATAGTTCATCTTTATAGAAATTTCTTTTTTTTTTAAGATTTTATTTTTATTTATTCGACAGAGATAGAGACAGCCAGCGAGAAAGGGAACACAAGCAGGGGGAGTGGGAGAGGAAGAAGCAGGCTCACAGCAGAGGAGCCTGATGTGGGGCTCGATCCCATAACGCCAGGATCACGCCCTGAGCCAAAGGCAGACGCTTAACCTCTGTGCCACCCAGGCGCCCCTTTTATAGAAATTTCTTAAAAGTCTTCAGAAAATAATGGATAAATTATGTATGCTTTATAAGTAAAAAATTTATATAAAGAATATCTGTACCAAATATTCACTGAAAATATACTATCATCCTCCCTAGAATTATACTCCATTTATAAATATATATGTGCATCAACCTGCTTTCTCCCAAATAATAATTGTGTTGTAGTCAGGATGACGTTTCTGAAGTACAAAACTGATCTAATCATTTATTCTCCTTAATTCCTTCCATTTTTCTCAGGATGAAATTTAGCCTGCTTAGCATATCTTATAAGGTACTTCTCTCTCATACCTTGAGTTATCGCAATACCAAATTATGGTCTTCCTAAAGGCCAGTTACTCTTCTAGCCTCTACCCTCTTTGAAAAACACTTAACCTTCTTTATCTGTCTCCCCACTTATTCATCCTGTAAGTCTCAGTTTTTTCTCACCCGTCCAAAAATCTCTTTCTCAAATTCTCTCCCTCAATTCTAGATTGGATTCTTTCATAGGCTTTCCTGTAGCAATCTCCTATTATCTATTAAACTGTTTTATAATATCCTATTAGGTTGTAAAAAAACACAAAGACAAACATAGTTATTAATAGTACTTTTTGCCACCACAGTGGATTACCAGACATGATCATTGTAACATTGTGAAGTATATGCCATTATATACCCACATTATAAATGGGGAAACTGATGTTTAAGGAGGTTAAATTCAAGTCACAGAGACAGCAAGTGGTAAAGCCAGAGTGTAGAGCCAAGTGGTCTGACTTCAGAGCCTAGATCATTTGCTGTTCTTAATGATCTGTCTTCTTTGCCATTTTATTTCTAATGTCTGGCACATTGGTCATTGGCAAGAGTTAGAGAAGGCAGAGCTATGAAAGCATATCAAGAGAGATCCTTGAGGTAATGGAATAAGTTTGTATTTTGACATGGAAGTTACAGAAGTCTGTACATATGGTAAAGTTGCATAAAGCTAAATACAACACACACACAAAGTGCACTTTTAAAAGGTGAAATCTGAATAGGGTCTGTGGAATTTACCAATGTCAGTTTCTTGGTCATGCTATTATACTACACTCAAGCAAGATGTTGCCATTAAGGGGACTGGGGAAATACCTTCTCCATATTATTCTTTGCAACTTCTTATGAATCTATAATTATTTCAAATTAAAAAGTTCAAAAATTAAATTTATAAAAATGAATAAAGCAAATCAGTCACAATTGTTGGACTTTATTATTCAGAAGCAGAAATATTAGTGCTAAAAAAGATGGGAAAATTGTGGATTAACTTCCATAAAATCATTAATAATAAATAAGTCACTTTCAGCTAAGCTTTATTTTTCTTAAAGAGGTGGATTCTATTAATTGAACTTGAGGTTAAATTCTAATTTTGTGGGGCACCTGGGGGGCTCAGTTGGTTAAGCGACTGACCCTTGATTTCGGCTCACGTCATGATCTCAGGGTCCTGGGATTGAGTCCTGTGTTGGGCTCCANNNTCAGCAGGAAGTCTGCTTGTTGTCTCCCTCTGTTCCTCCTCCCACTCATGCTCTCTCTCTCAAGCAAATAAAATCTTTTTTTAAAAATCTAATTTTATGATTTTGTAAGAAATCTATTAACGAGACTTAAAAATATATTTCAATGGCAAAAATAGTCAACTAATTTAAAGAAGTCCAAAAGTCAAAAGCACATGAGAGAAAAATAACTTTTTAATGAGCCAGATTTTCATTTGTCTCAGAAAAGAACAAATACAAATAACCGTTTCATTTAGTTATGCCATCTTGATTCTCAAGTAATTAGTTTTGGTAAGTTGGATGTTCTTTACTTATTAACTCCTCCTACTATGTCATATATACATAGTATCTCAGAGATATTGTGGGATCAGTTCTCGCCCACCAAAATAAAGCAGATACTACAATAAAGTGAGTTAAATTAATTTTTTTGGTTTCCCAGTACATATAAAAGTTATGTTTACATTATAGTCTATAGTCTATTAAGTGTGTAATAACATTATGTCTAAGATAGCAGTGTTCACACCTTCATTAAAAAGACTTTATTGCATTAAAGAGGGCACATGATATGATGAGCAATGAGTGTTATACTCTACTAATGAATCATTGAACACTATATCAAAAACTAATGATGCACTATACCTTGGCTAATTGAATTTATTTTTTAGATTTTATTTATTTATTTGACAGAGAGAGAGGCCTTACGAGAGGGAAGAAGTATAATTTTCTATCCCCTTTGTTCCCTTTTTTCAGCATTCTTTTTCTCTCTCTTCTGTTGCCAGTTATCCCTATTGCCTGGTTCTTGCTTGTCTGGCTTTATTATCGCTTTACTTTTTGTAATCACCTTCTTTGGCTTTCTATTGTTCTTATTGATTGCACCTGTGAGCAACATGGCTATAGATAGACTAATGACATTGAGCCAGAACTCTGGCTTTACTTTGCCATCTAGCTTTCAAACTTCCTTAACTCTAGTAGGTCTGATATTTGCCATTTTCTTGAACACCAAATTTACACTGACTTTCCAACTGCAGTCCTTGCCTTGCCTGTGTCTGGTGGTCCCAGTTCTTCATCTATTCCTCCTGATAGTACTCATGTGTCTAATCTCATGTCAACCTCCTTACTTAAAATATTAACATCTTCAAGGCAATCATTTTGTCTTATGCATTTTGAATCTTCATTGTCTGTTAGAATACCTTTCAAATAGCAGATGCTTACTAAATAGTTGCTAAATCATATGAAATAAGAAAAGACTGGTTGCATGGAATGCATGTTGACAAGGTTATGATAAATATCTGGCAAAATTATGTTTTTCAGAAAATAAAGAGTATCTTTAATTTTGTAAAGGCTGCATTTGAAAGCCAACACTACTGTATTGTTGATTTATGAAAAACTCAGGATCCTCTAGATAAATATATTACTAAAAGCTAAAGAAGACAATATAATTTTAATGACTACATACTAAAAAAAAGATGTTCAATGTACTAAGAAGGAAATTCAATAGAAAGTTTACATAGTACAGATAGTGTGATTTTTAGAAGTTCATAAAACCTCAACTTTTTACCTAGTCCATCCAAAGCACCTAAATGTTGTTGCTGTCTTGAGCATCTCTTATTTATTGCTTATAAACAAACCTTGTAACGACTCTGCCAGGGATGCAGTGGTATTTTCCCTCTACAGATGAGAAGGAAGACGGAGCAAAGGGATAAAATTACTAGTCTTGAATCCACAACCGATAAGTGGAAGAGTCTTTCCAACACAAGTTTATCTGACCTGAACCTCTCAAAGCCCATTTTATTTCTACCACATCTTGCTTCAAGTAGAAAGAACACTAGTTTTGAGGTCATGAAACATGGCTTTGTCTCTAAATGTGTAATTTAGTAGCTTTTTTAGTTGAAACATTCTCTTTTTACAGTTATGAGACTCAGTTTCCTCATATGGGCAGTCTAAATATGATCTAGCTCCCAGGGTTTCTATAAGGACTGAGAAAATACTGTTGCAAGTGCCTGGTACATAGTAGTCACTGACTAATGTTATTGATATTCTTTGAAGGTTGTGGCTCTTGTTTGTCCTGGAAAATGCAAATTGCAACAGTGGGTATGCAAGACAACTCCTGTTTCCTCTGTCGTTTACTGTCCCATATGAATAAATTCCATGAGGCACCTTTTATATGGTAAGGTTACAGAAATCTGTTATCCATATTTGTAGAGTTTTAAAGGGTTTTTTGTTTGTTTGTTTTTGTTTTTGTTTTTGTTTTTCTCTCAGTGTTTGCTAAAAGTCATAGCATAAAAAGGTATAAAGCTGCTCTCCTGGGCCATTGTTTACAAACACAAATTTCTTGTCTTTCATTTTGCTTCCTGGTCAAATGGAGCTATAGAATAATACTGATGGAGAAAGGAAGCAGATTTCTTTTTGTAGTGAAGATCATGCATATCTCCTTCCACTTTTTAACTCTTGGTTTGGTGCTGTTACACATAAATCAAGAAAGAGTTGAAATTGTCAGATTCGTAGATATTTAATAGGACTACTGATTTCAATATAGTTTTGCTTGAAAAGAAATAGAACACTAGTCCATTTTCAACTATATACTTACTCTCAACCACAGACACTATTAATAGCATGCTTAGATAATCTAAACCAACTTTTATATTATATTTAACTTTTCTAAACTGTCAGATAAATACAAGAAGCACTGTGATTAATTTTATGTCTTTAGTAAGATTTATCTCCTTTAAGTCAACCTGATAAATTACAGCTGTATATATTTTACTCAGATTAATTATATCTGAATTTGGGATCTCTAAATAGTGGTAGGTTTAAACAACTTTTAGAATGTGTCTGTTACCAAACTGACTACATTATTAAAATGCAATATACTATAGCTCAGCATTCTTTTGATATAGTTATTAAGGGTTAGAGAACTCCTGTGATAAGACGTACCATGGATATGAAGAGGCAGATGTTTTATTTCATAATGTTGATGAGAGGTAAGTATTCGAATAGAATTTTTGATGTATGAAGCTACAGCAACATCTATAGGAAAATGAACATATGCATGGATTGTGTTTGCCAGCACCATGGGAAATAAAGATTTAAAATAGTTTGCATCACCTTAAAGAAAGCAGTGAGGAACTTTAGTTTTTTACTGTTAATGATGGAGGATCAACTACATTTATGAGGAGTTTTAATCATGTGCTTATGTGTACATACTTGTGCACTGACTATTGTTTGCCCACTTCCTGCTTTTCTCTAGGTATAGGGCCCTGCTTCCTTATGGCCCTCTTTAACAATCACTTATACTTTGTTTCATAAACCATTGCATCCCCTGTCCCTGATATACACTTACCTTGGGAAAACATCCATTACCTGGAACATTTAATGAAAGCCATCTAAGGTAAGCCTTCCGCCTTTCATTTTAACTCTCCGTCTTCCTTCCATTATTTCCTAACATGCAGCCAATGGAATCCCTGCTTCATTTAATGTCGGGTGTTACAACATGTTACTTTATAGTTCTTTTAACTTCTTACAGGAACTATACCTTACTTTCACTTAATAATAAAGCAGGTGTCTCACAGAAACCCACTTCCCAAAGTAATGGAAGCTCCAACTCTTATATACCAGTTTAACTCCTAAACGAAAGCTCCCACCATGTTTACATGTGTCTTCTAGTCTCTGAATCTGATTATAGATCTGTCTGGTAAAATAAAATGTGTTCTAGACTCATTTCCACCTTTCTCCATAAATTCAGATTTTAGATCTCATTGTTCTTTATCATCATATCTGTGTCCAAGAATGGTCCTAAATTTTAGTGTGCGACTGAGAATCTGTACGTGGGTGAGAAATAACACCAGTTACAAAGAATGCTATGTATTTATTAGGCCCAGAGTCATACCATTACATCAGTGGCATTTTCCTGTTAACAAGAGACCACTATCTTAATATTTTAGAGTTAGTTGAAGAAATTTAATATTTGTTTAATGCTACACAGAGTTGTGTGTCCAAGACCTTTCCTTTCATAAAAGTATTCCAAAATTCCAACTAAAGCACTTTAATTGCATTGAGCAAAATTTCTACACTAGATTCTCATGTAGAAAGTACATTATTAACATTTTCAAGTGGACACTCTTTTTAAACTTCCGACCTAAAAGAATATGCTTCTATTAAAACAGAAATAGCTGTTACATATTTCCGTTAAATTTTGCTGTGTATTTTGATGCTTCTTTTTTTTTAAAGCAAATCTTCTACGCATTTTATTTCTTTACAGATAGCTGAGAATTTTGGGGGAAAATAACCTGGGACTTCAAAATTACACAGAATGGATGCCTTAAAGATAGATATCAGTATTGTAACAGAAGGCCAGTTTACATAAATATAAATATGAATAAGCAAAGAGCAAGAGAACAAAATTTTGAATGCTACCTGGATTTTTATATATTGATTGATCTAAAAACAAATCCATTCTAAGTTATTTGCATCATTTGTCATGCCAATGTCAATTCCAGGAAGAAAAGTGGACATTTGGGAATTATCATATGAAATTGACATAGGAAGTTTAAGGACAGGCTTAAGAACTGCATATTTATCAGTTAGAAAGGAGAATAGCATTGAAACATATTTTAACAGGTCGTGTTGTAATGTTTATTCCCCCATTGCAAAATTAGAATACTCCTACAGTTCTATGATCTCCACTTAATGAATATTCACAGCTATTACCTTGAGACTAAAACTCACATAGAAGTATACTGTTCCAGTCATAATAATCTGCATACATATATATGCATAAAAGTGAAAAATGTAACAAAAAACTACAAACTGGGTGGCTTAAAAAATAGAAATTTAGTGTGTTGCTATTCTAGAGGCTAGAAGTCTGAAATCAAGGTGTTCATTAGGTTGGCTCCTTCTGAGGGCTGTGAGAAAAGTGTCTGTTCTAGGCTTCTCTCCTTGGCTGTCTTCTCTCTGTGTCTTTACCAGGTCTTTCCTCTATGCATGTCTATTTCTGTGTCCAAATTTTCCCTTTAATTTATAAAGACATGAATCATATTGGAATTAGGGCCTGCCCTAATGAATCATTTAAACTTGATTACTTCCATAAAAAAACATATTTATAAATGGGGTCACATTCCAATATACTGGGGGTTAGAACTCCAAAAGATTTCTTGTTGGGGGACACAATCCAATTCGAACCACAACCCTTACCCCCTCTTCTAACCCTGTTATTTTGGTATGCTTTATTCTCCTTGCTGGGAAAATTTGCTGAACAAGCAAGAAAGGCATCAGCCTGCAACAATTACCAGTAAGCAAAAAAGATTTCCAAATCCTACTATGCAGCTTAGGTTTTAGGTAGGGTAACATGAATTCATTAAACATTTTATTAAAACTTAAGACTATTTTTAGCAACTGATACAATAAGTTTGTAGGATAGAGAAAGTTTTGAGCTCACATGAACTTCTGAGGTCATTTCATTGCATTGCACAAACCCTTCCCCAGATGATCTCATAGTGCAGTGGTAGCTAGACTATGTGATGCACTACCTCACTTATCCATAGTTCATTTGCACAAGATTTGTTTCCTTATATACTTAATATAAGAATGGAGTTCTCAAGTGGTGTGTAACGAAAAACGGTGCCTGATCAGTATAATCTTCTCTGGATCTTTTGCTCCTTTTCTTGAAACTTTAGCTTTGTTCTTGGCTCATCTCATTCATGAGGTCTTAAGAGTATAAATACTGAATGAATGCTCCCTTTAAATATCTCCCATGAATTCAATAAGTTAAAATTCTATTTCTACCAATTAAATCTATCTCTATTCTTCAACAAAAATTTATTTTTCTTTTGATTAATTACTCAATAAAGTAAATAATCATAATAGAAACTAGAGGTGAATATATAAAATGAGACTCATCTTTATTAAACATAATATATATTTCTATAAGAATTTTTCTCTAACTCATGGTAATTCTCTTGTCTGTATCTCCTCATTTATCTACATGACATATCTATTATTTTATTCTTGAGAACTCATATTTTATCTAACAAATTTGGAATTTGTGATATTTAAAACACTTGGAGAAGATTACGTGTTTTGTAGATATAAGCTAGTGTGTAATGTGATATGCCTAAAAAGATAATAGGACATGCTCCCTATCCTTGAGTAAATTAAATTTAAGTGTAGAAATGTGAAGTTTACATATGAATGTAAATATCATATGCAGCTTTGCCAAATGGCTGGCCCAGAGAGAAAGCAACAAGACAGTTCAGAGGGGAAGCCAGCACTTGAACTTAGGAAGATCAAGAAGAGTTCCATGTAGAAAATAGGACTGATTAATCTCAAGAGGATCAGACTTGAGGAAGGAGAAATTTTAGAGTGTGGTGTTAGCAAAGGAGAAATACAGATTTGTTGTTTAGCAAGGTGTTTTGGTAAAGAGTTAATGTATAATAGATTTAGAAGGATTGTGGTGGAAATTCCTGTGTAATACTTTTTTTAAAATTTTTAATTTTTTATTGTTTGGTTAACCAACATATAGTACATAATTAGTTTTTGCTATAGTGTTCAACAATTCATTAGTTGCATATAACAGCCAGAGCTCACCACAACACATGCCCTCCTTAATACCTATCACCTGGCTACCCCATGTCCCCACCCCCTCCCTTCTTTAACCTTCAGTTGGCTTCCTGTGAAATACTTTGACTATCAAGTGAATTTAGATTATTTTCTTACTAGCAAGGGATATCTTTGAGCAAAGTTTACGAGAAGACATTTTGAGGACCTTTTCTATTATTAATCTGTAGAAGAGACTTGAGGGGCAACAAACTATTGGCAGGAGGTGATAACATACGGGAAAAAGAAAAAGAGGTATACATAAGAAGGCCCGAAGGGCCTCTCTCTCTCTCTCTCTCTCTCTATATATATATATATATAAACTTTCTATTATTAATCTGTAGAAGAGACTTGAGGGGCAACAAACTATTGGCAGGAGGTGATAACATACAGGGAAAAAGAAAAAGAGGTATACATAAGAAGGCCCAAAGGGCCTCTCTCTCTCTCTCTCTATATATATATATATAAAACTATATATATAAAACTATATATATAAAACTATATATATAAAACTATATATATATATTTATATATATATAAAACTATATATATATTTATATATATATAAAACTATATATATATTTATATATATATAAAACTATATATATATTTATATATATAAAACTATATATATATTTATATATATATATAAAACTTGATGGTTGACTAAGTTTACTTTGAGGTTATAAAATAGAAAATATAAGAAAATAATAGAATAATAGAATATATAAGAATTGATGAATTCCACTTTCAACATGTTGGATGTTGGATAAAAATCAAAACTAAGGATATAAATTTGGGAATAAATCACAGGCAGTTGGCAAATGAAGTCAGAAGTTTATTTAACAAATATTTATTCCCATCAATTGCCAAACTTGGAGATAAAATGGGAAATAAGATAGAGATAATCTCTGCTGTCTAGTTTAGTGGGGAAGACAGACACACACAAAAAGTAAGTAAGTATTTGATAAAATATATAGAGAAAAAGGCACTACTAGGTTGATTACCCTGTGACGATACAGTAGAAGTTCAGTGTCAAGGTAACTATGCGAAGAGATTCTTGGTGATCAAAAATGATCAACTGGGAAAACAACAATGACAAAAACTTTGAACTTCCTGAAAACATCATTCTAGGTTGTCTGTAGTTTTTATTTCTATGCTAAGCAGTAGAATTTTCCTTAGCATGCAGAGCTTGGAAAAGAAAAGAGAAGCTTAAATTCCTCATTAGAGATCACAACATTCCCAAAGGCAATGATGTCTTTCTCATTGAGCTTATTTTAATAGTGTCTCTTCTGTCCCACATTTTACGAGAAGTAAAGTGGAATGATACAGGGCACAAAAACTCTGCGTTGATTTTCTACAATGTAAGTAATGTACCATTTTTTTATCCATCTTTCTAAGATGGGGAACCTTCCTTCGAGTCAAGTAGACATTTCAACACTGGTGGAGAACTCTCTATGAGATTGCTTGAAAATTTTGGCTTCTGCTTATCTTCCTCTTGAGCTGATTCATTATTTGCAGAAGGCTGGCTGAGGATGCCAGAATAAGGTACCCTAATCATGCTGGGTTGACCACTCATTCCAGGGGGTGAGGAGGGGCAGTTTGTCCTAGAAAACTGGAATAGATGATACTTAGTGACTGGATCCTTAGCCCACTTGTGCTCAGGCAACATTTGAAGGGGACAATATTAGCTATTGGCCTTACCCTTACAATTTAAACCTAATTAACATGAAGTATAATAATGACTATGCAAATCAATAAATGTACTATATTAATTTGTGGTAAGTTGCATTAGATCACAACATTCTATTTCGGAAGGGGACATGAACTTTCTATGCTGGTCTTAATTTGCTTATATAGAAAGTAATTGGTTAACAATTTTAAAATTTAGAGAAATTATGTTTTCTTTTTAATCATTTCTTAAAAGTCAGTCTTAAATCCTGTCATAATCGGGAAGATTTCTTTCTCCCTAATTTTAAAGTAATAAAACCCTTGTTGAATTTCCTTATTTATTATCTATTTTTATTGATTTCTAAATGTTTTGTAAATATGTCATTTTAAGATTTTGTATTTTAAACTTTGGTCAAAGTGTCAGCTTATAAATCAAATAACACACCATTAAATACACTGTAAAAATTCAACACATTTTTGTTGTGTGATTGAGACGTTGGAAATAGCCACCTAAAGATTGTGAGAAATATTTGCACATAGTACTTGGTCTGGTGTAACCATATTAACATTGGTATTTGGTGAGGAAGGGAGCAATTTAATGTGAAATTAAAATTGCTTTTTATATAATTAGTATAACCTATCTTTCTTTACTATAAAATATATAATGGAATAACATCTGTGCCTTTTAGGACAGAACACTGTATTTGGAAATAGCATGAAAACAATCTCAGTAGCTTCTTCTGCTCAGGAGTCCTGTCTTTTTGCTTTAACAAAAACACCTTTTCTGGACATCTGGGTGGCTCATTCAGTTAAGTGGCTGGCTCTTGGTTTCGGCTCAGGTCATGATCTCAGGTCCTGAGATCCAGCTCCCATGGGGCTCTGTGCCCAGTGTGGAGTCTGCTTGAAATTCTCTCCCTCTCCTTCTGTCCCTCTCCTCGCTCACGTGCACTCACTCTCTTTCTCTCTCTCTAAAATAAATAAGTAAATAAAATCTTTAAAAAAACACCTTTTTCCATAGTAAATAAATAATGTCAAATTGAAATGTTACTTAACAGGCAACTGACATCTTTAAAGCATGTTCAGTTTTTGTTATCATACCATATGTAAAATAATAGACAAATCAATGACAGGTCAAAATCCATTTTCTACATGGATAATAAAAAGTTAAAAACCTGTCAGAAAACTGTTCTCTTCTAAAGTTACATGTTGATATGCAGTCTATAAAAGGTGGAAACAATTTTTTAAAAAATCAACTCAGTAAAATGATTATAGAGGGTTACTATGGTTATCTGATAAAAATCGTATTCTCAATGCTTCCAGAATGTAGATTTGTATGTATAAAAATCTCAAAATGACCAATTGAGATTTAAGGGTATTTATTTAGACATAGTCTGTATTAGGAGGATATAGTGTTCTCCTGCTTTGAAAATAATTAACCATCTATCCTCAGCATTTCAGAAATAGATTCAAAGTGTAACTATGACTCATAATTTTAATTTTCTTAAATGTTACCTCTCATAACTTAATTGTATCCAGTTTCCCTAATCTTATTTGATTAATAAAGGACACTATTAAAGGCATATATATCACAGGCATCATTTTGAGTTTTATAGCATTTTAAAAATTGACTTTAACTAACATTTATCATGGATAAAAATGAAATATATCATTGCTTGTCAGTAAAAATGATGTTTTTCATGTATATTAAAATATGAATTGTCCCCTAATGTGAAAGTCTGAAAGTTCTACAGTAATATTAGTAATATTTTATGATCACATATAATGTGATGATGTGAAGTATCACCTAGACATGTCCTTTCCTATTCCCCGAGGTTACCGACTGTTTCTCCATCTGAGTGTTAAAGAAGAAGTGTGGGCATTTAACCCATGTCTGAGGGGAAAAAAAGAACTATATTTTGGATTCAAAATTTTTAAAAAGGGCCTTTCCAAAGGGCACACCTTTGTAACCTTCCACTAGAGTATTAAAGAAGCAAAAAGGATCCTCTTGTCTATCTGCCTCTCTCTCTCTCTCACACACACATACACTGTATGAAAAGGGCCTGCAGAATAAAAGCAGCATAGATCACTTTAGAGAACAGTAATTGGAGAGTCCTAAATTGTGATTTATGGCACAGTTTCCACAGTATGCAGGGATAACTGGAAATAAGGGAGACTAGCGTCATACTCCCTGCATGGATTTTTGCCACCAGAGGACTCTAGACACATCTTAATGGTCAGAATTGTAGGCAAGTACCAAAAAAAAGACAGCAGATTGTCATATCAAGGAGAAAGACATCAAGGAGAGCTTCCTATTCTTGAAGCACAGAGGTGGCCTAGGAAGGAATCAATGGTCCAGAAACTCAGACAACTAAGGAAAGATGCTAGGGCATTCATTGGGTTGTCACTTCCCTGCCTCACTCCAAGAAAGCATCCAGAAGTGAAACCTCCCTAAAAAGATGTGGGGCAGAATACCCATTGAGGATCTAGGGAAAAAGCTGGTCATTTCTCCATAGAATTCCAGCCAGCTATGAGGGGGTGGCCAGATGGGCACTTGAGGAACACCTTAATGTGCCACACAGAAGGGCCAGGATAATATGTTATGTGAGCTGAAAAGCCAAGCATGTGACAATAAGCAGCTGGACGGAACCAGTGCCAGAGAACAGACTGGGTAAGTATTCTAGCAGTTGGTAATTGATTGATTACCAGTTGGTAACTGAGCACAAACTAAGCAAACTGTTTTCCCTCAGAGGGTCCTAAACATAAACAGACTCTACTCCCTACAAGCTGTCCCTACTGAACTCTTTTTGGGTGAGCTTGAAGTCTTTCAGGGGTTTAGGGTCATTAACAAGAAGGGGAAAGGTTAGAAATAGTTAAAATTTCCAAATCTGTATTCTATATGAGACTATTCAAACCTGAAGTGACTGAAAATATTACTGGAGAAGACTGAATTTAACTAATTTGGTTAGAATCAAACATTTGCCACATAAGAAGACTGAAGCTTCAGAGACCAAGAACAGTTCATGAAATTCAAATTTTATATTTGCTTATATCTGACTATAGATGTTAAATTCTGCTTGTTATGTTAATGAATCATGCTATTGTGGTTTTTTTTTAAATATATGCAATAAGAAAGACTTCTAGATGAGAAACTATTTCTTAACTCTAATGCATGATGCAAGTGAGGTATGAAAGAATACTGTGTATATTATCTGAAATTTGATATATATAAAGAAAAGTTCTCTCAAGACTGGTATTTGTTTTTTCTGCTACCTTTTGTTTTAAGAAAACATCTCATGTATAACAGAATCAACAATAGACCAAAGCAAGTAATTATTTTTCAATTATAGTAGTTTTATAAACATGATTATTTCAACACAATATAATTAATTGTGATTATTATGATTTGTTCATTTATGAGATTTTTGAATTATTTTGTCTGGTGGGCATCTTTAATTTTATAGTTTGTGACAGAGAAGTCCTTTTATATTGATGAAATGTTGCTTCCACAAAATGAAAAAGCAATTTATATTTTGTAAATGCATAGAAATAAAATCAGTCAACTTCTAGCATTTCAGCAGGTAAAATCTGAATAGAGAATTAGCTATTTACTAATGCTAAAAATCCAATTGAATGAGTCTTCTCTTCCCCCTGCATGTTTATTTAGTGCCTATCTCCATAGTTCCTAAGTAAATAAAACTTTGATTTGATTTAAGATCATTTTCTTTAGGGTTCTTTAGCATCATGCCTATTAAATTTTATGAGTTTTCCCCAAATTCATGATTTTTGGTGGATGTATATGAGATATTAAAAAAATACTGCCTGAATAAGTAGATATTAAATGGAAGATTCATACAAGAAATAAACTTGGGTAGTTTGCTGTGATCCTTTGTTGACATTGCGTAGATGAGAACAGAAACCTCTACATCCTTCTGAGTTTATAGGAGAACCTCCTTGATCTTACTGTTTTAACTGTAGGACAGTCAGTGATCAAATCCAGATCCTCTAGTAGGATTCCAGGTCACTGAACTGATATCCTAATCCTATCATTTGGTACAAAGGCAACATTTTTCAGCCAGGAAGTAGATGAATTCTGGAAATCTTATAAAAGTCCTGATGTGGCTCAAAAAAGTTGAAGTTGAAATTATGTCTCTGGCATAAATCACTAACAGTTTTTTTGATCTATCCTACAGAAGCTGTAATTTTGATTGTGATGCTTGGGTCCTGGACAGAATCTTCATAAGGCAAGACCCTAAAGATTATCTAGGTCATTTAGACCACTGCTTTTCAAACTTTGAAGTGTATGTAAGCCAAAGAGATCTTGTTAAAAATGCAGATTCTGAGTCAGTAGATTAGAGGTAAGATTCTTCATTTCCCGTAAGTTTCAGGTGGTACTGATGGGGCTGGGCCAGGACCTACACTTCGAGCAGCAAGGGCTAAAGAGCTAAAGGCTCTTTAGCTAAAGAGCCTTTTCAAGAATGCAATGCACCACACTGAAGTTCAATATTTATTGATTTTACCAATAAAAAACACAATGCTGTCTGCAACTAACAGTATATATATATATAGTGTAGTAGCACATTTTTTGGAAGAAAAAGGAAGAATTCAATGAAGCTTTAGAAATTGATATTCATAGCATCATGGACACAGTGTTACTAGTTATTATTAATTTAGAAGACAATTTTGGAGAAAAACATTGGCATTTGAAACATCTATTTACTCTATAGTTTATCATATGCTCCTGATTCATGTTGTATATTTAATTTTGCCCTTCTATAGATTGCTTTTCAAAATTGCACTCTACCTATAATTTTCACTAATGTTTTAAGTTAATACTTGTTTGAAAGAGTCATGTTTGAGAGGTTTATATTATTTTTGTGTTGAATTTACTTATTTTATTTTATTATTATATTATGTTAGTCACCATACAGTACATCCCTGGTTTTTGATGTAATGTTCCATGACTCATTAGTTGCATATAACATATGGAACATAAGAAATAGGAAGATCGGTAGGAGAAGAAAGGGATAAAGAAAGGGGAGGGTAATCAGAAGGGGGAATGAAGCATGAGAGACTATGGGTAGTGAATTTACTTATTTTAAAACAAAGAATGAGTCATGTATGTGGAAAAATCATTGATAATGAGGAAACATCTACAAATATTTTTTACTTAATTTTACTTTAATGTCCTGTGACTTGCTAAGAATGGTAATGGAAATAGTCTACATTATCAGTTATGTGTCTTATCAAAAATCAACTGGAAAGTGAGGATAATCACACCAGAGTCTTTTTAAATGAGATGAAAGCACCACCTTTTACATTGTTATGCTGAGTTTAAATGTTACCACTCACAGAGTTGTACTGATCTAAAGTGCTACCATTAACAGCAGTATGGCAAGCCAACGTTAACCACCTACAGTTTTGTGCTGAGCAAAATTGATGCTACCTATTGCGTTGTAACTAAAGCACTTCTTTTCACAGTTGCATTCCAAGTTAAGAGCTCATATTGATAGAACAGACCAAGGCGAACCTCATACCCCACTATATCCTATTACACGGTGAGCAGATCACTACAGTTAACCTTTACCTGTTCCTAAAGTGCACTGCTCTTCTTAACAGTGCACAGGTGATGAACAACAATATATATTGAGCTTACATAAGAAGCTAAACACAAAAAACAGAGGAAGGCTACCTTCTGAGTGCAAGCTTTGTTTAGATATTAGCAACATCCCCAGACAGGCAGTTTTAAAGCCTCACTTGTCTGCATTAGCTGGAGCTTTTCACACTACCACACTTAACAGAAAAATCTCCCAATCAAAGCACTCCACTCAGGAAATCTGTTACCAATCAAACACTTGTAGAAAATAAAATAAACACTACTTCCACAGTAGGGCTAGACCATGGACAAGGGTAGATCATCCACGTTTGAGACTAAAATTCTTCTTCACAATAAAGTTGTCTGCTGAATCCAGTGAAAAGTATACTATGATACTGGATATCTTATGTATAAAAAATAAAGACTATTCTAGGTAGATCAACATTCCAGCCTGTGTAGTAATTATAGTCATCAGATATTTCTATAGCAAACTCTGGTTATGGTCCATGAACACTAGAGAGAAAACTATTCTTAGTCACTCCACAATCTTTGTATTTGGAAGAGAGGATATGCTTCACCCTGTGAACACCTGGCAAAAATGTATATTGTTAACTAGCACACTCCAGTGATTGACCTCATCTTGGCCTCATGCTGGAATAGAAGAAAGATTCTGGAAAACACTCAAAAGTAGGGATGAACATAATCCAAATCACAGAGAACTGGTAGAAACTGCATATTCTGGTCCAGATCCTCTGTAAACATAAATAAGGGAGAAGAACACATGAGGCTGAAAACAACATATGAACAGTTTTTAAATGGGAAGAATGAAGCAACATAAAATATGTTAAAACATTAATTTTGTTTTGACCATGTCTAAATAAGTCTCTGTTTTTCCTTCTGCTTCATAAAGAATTAATCAGTTTCTGCAACCATAGAAATACGACTATTTTCTACGATAAAAACAGTGCAGGTAAAGAAATAGTATTTTGTTATATCATGCTTTTGTAGCCACATGATGATATGTACTTTTAATAAATGCAGTTAAAGGTTGAAATTGCACTGATGGGGGTCTCTAGTATGTGACAGAATCACTTAAAAAATCATAAAGAACTCACATCCCTTTCATACTGATAACAAGGGTTTACATTCAATTTTTATGTCTATGTGCCTTGTCGGCCTGTAACAAAAAGCTGTCTTGTGATTATGTATCCTTTGGGCAGTGTAACAATCAAGGGTATATTACAAGAGAAGATCAAAAATCTTTATGTTCTTAATCTATAATTACCTAAAATATGCATTTGAGTTTCAGGGTTATGATGAAGGAGAAAGCACTCCTCACTGATACAAGAAAATCAATCTAGTGCCAGAAGTCAGAGAGATATCTAAATTAGTTATAAAGGCCAGACTTTGTAGGAAAAAAAAATATATATATACATATTTACTTATTCGTTTTTAAGCTTATTTGTTGCATGCTTTTCTATCAGATTCTAAGTGTTATCGATCTTATTACTCTTGATTCCTTTTTCAGTCTCTCACACTGCACATGCAAACCATTGGGCAATGTTAGCTATAACTTTAAAATATACCCAGAAACTGACTATCATCACCTCCTTTGTTACCAGGCTGTTCCAAGCCAGCATTGTTTCTAACCTGGACTACTGAATTAGCCTCCTTACTGTTACCCACTTACCTTCTTAAGTTCCTTTTAAAACATAAGTTTAATTGTGTTCCTTCTTTGTTAGAATACTGCAATGAATCCATGTCTCAGAATAAAAATTGAAGTCCTTACAGTGACTTAAATGTCCTACACAATTAGCTTTGTACACAATCCTCCTTAGTTTCTCATCTTGTGTTTTAGCTGGCCAGGCCAGATGGCCAAGATTCTCTAGAGGATTCCCCAGACCCTAAGACACTGCAAAGCCATTAGCCACTAGGCAAAGGGAATGTAGGCCCCTGATGCCTTCTTTCCCTTTTATAAACTACCATCAACAAAATTGATGGGATGGTAACCTGAATGAAAAATAAACTTTATATGGCTAAGTTATTGGGATATTTTGTGGTTGTTTCTGTAGTTAGAGTACTATGAATACAATAGTATATCAGAGTAGCACAAGGTATTTTTAAAGTGAGTATCTGATTTGTGATAAATGAATTGTGTATGATACCTATTCAGTGGACTTAAAAAGGGGAAAATATTACTCTGGGTTGGATAATTTAGGAGAAGCTTCACCTGAATGATAGCCAATGTTCTTGAAGAATGAATAAAGATTGACTAGGTAGAACAAAATAGGAGAAGTTCATGTTAGGGAGAAGTACTAGAATGTTCCAAGGGGTGGATGTGGGAATGTGAATGACATATTTGGTAGATAGTCAAAAGTGTATTCTAGCTGAAGCTAAAGAAAACTAGAGAAATCAGGGAAGAGTCAGGTATAAGGGCAAGAACATAATCAGGGTAGCTGTAACCAGGACAACTATCCAAGAAAAGATGTATAGATGTTGTCTATTCTTTCATACTAAATCAGCAATATGTTTTCACAGTCACACCTTAGAAGTTATGATTAGTAACTTAATTCCTACCAAAATATCAATCTCAAATTACATTGTTTTAACAGCTGCCTCCTATCCTTCCAAAAAATTTGCTCTGGAACCCTTGGCCCAAGAATTTTTAGCCTCTACTTGATCAAACCCACCCATTTTTTACTATGCATGCTCTCATTCTCCCTTACTTTCCTCTTTTTCAAGCATAAATCCCATGGTCTCGGGGACCTCCATTCCCTTGTGCTCCTCACTTCCATTCCATTATACTTGTCCATCAGTTTCCTACCCTGCTAATTCCAAGAACTGCTTTTGTTACATCTGCCTGCAACCAGCTGGGAAATACTAGAGAAAGTTGCACAACTGGACTGATTGATTTCCCTTTAAACTTCAAAACTTAAACTTCAATAAATTTGAGTTTATTTTCAAACATATTTATATAGTATGTTTTTCCTACCCTCCAAAATGACTATTGTGAATAATTTTTTCAATCTCCTTAAGTTGCCCATGTACAATTTCTTTACACTGAGTTTCTACTTTATTGACTGCCTCTACTTGTAATAAATTAGGAGGAATTTCATCTTCTACCACGACATCTGCAAACCCATGTTATTCTAAGATTCCATTCTCATTCCTTTTACAATACAAGAAAAGTCCTTGATCTTACTTTACTTTGATCTTTCATTACTCCATTATATTAAGTAATTTTAAGGATTTTATTTATTTATTTAAGAGAGAAAGAGAGAGAGAGAGCAGGGAAGAGGTAGAGGGAGTGGGAGAGAATCTCAAGCAGACTCTGCTGAGCACAGAGCCTGATGTGAGGCTTGATGCCAGGACCCTGAGATCATGACCTGAGCTGAAACCAAGAGTCAGAGACTTAACCAACTGAGCTACCGAGGCACCCCTTAAGTAATTTTCAAGTGTCAAAACATGTGTATTTCTGTTTGTGTAATGGTGTATTTTAGGTATTTATCTGCAAGTTTTGACTTTTCTATAATTTTCTTACCTTCCCTTTTCTTGCCTTTTTACCTCATCCTTGATATCTTTGTCTCAACCCACCCCCACCCTCCCAGGCTCTCTTTATGCCCCATTGAGTCTTAACTCCAATTACACTTATTATCCATCCTCTTATCTCTCTTTCCCTTACCCCATACTGAATGAAAACATTTTGCTGAGTAATGTGGAAAGAATATTTCTAAATAACATTTTGGGTGGACAGTGGAAGAGGTAGATCATAAGTGGAGCTTAATAAATTTGGTAGCCAGTGAGGAGTTCCTTAGCAGAGGAGATCTACTAAGCTCCTCTCGGGAGCCCCAGCCAGGACAGGAAGACCTGAGACAACCTGGAGAAGTTACATCAGAGGTAATATTTCAGAGTGATCACTAAGCATAGTGGGCTGAAATCAAAGAAATCATAGGAACATTAGAAGCTCATAATTTACACTGGAATGCTAAGATATTATTTGTATTTATAGTTTAATTATTTTCTGTTTTACTTGATGTTTTCTACTATGCTTGTGATATATTTATTTGAAATATAGTAAATATGTTTATTAATTTGTTATTATTTGGGGGGGGGCAGGGACAGAAGAGAGAGAATCTTAAGCAGGCTCCATGCTGACTTGGGGTTCGATCTCACAACCCTGAGATCATGACCTGAGCTGAAATCAAGAGTCAGACACTTAACTGACTGAGCCACCCAGGCACCCCAGTAAATTTTTATTTTTATAGGCATTTTGAAAAATGAATTTTGACACCTTTTCTTAATGTATACCATACATTGTATATACCATACACTAATATGCTTGGTTTTATGGTATTTAACAAAATTAATACTATGGTATTTTACAGAATAGGTTAGTAATAAGACAATTGACGCTTGCCTTCTTCTACAATCATCTCAAGCCACTCTTCTATTATCCCATTATACTCTTTTCATGTCTGCCTCCTTTTTGTTTCTTACTCTAAACTCTTTCCTGCTTCAGCCTTTGCATTTGCAGTTCCTTCTGGAATGTTCTTGCCGTGACTCTTTATATAGTGGCTATATTATGTCCTTTAGGTTTCATTTAAATGTTATCTCCCTAGTTTAAGCAGTGCTTCCCAGAACCCACCACTGTCCTATCACTCTTTGAAACATGTTTATTTTGTTTGTTTGTGTACTTATTCATTTTTTTTTACTTCTGGCACTAGAATAAAAATATGAGGAATATGGAGATCTAGCATTCTTTGATCACAATCATATCCTCTAAATATTAGAGTGGGATCTGGCACATAGTATTATCAAAATAAATATTTCTTTCATTATAGGCTTTCTCTCATTCAACATTATACTTTAAATGACTTTTCCGGGAGGAGTTATGATGGCGGAGGAGTAGGGGACCCCTTTTTCAGCTGGTCCCCTGAGTCGAGCTGGATAGGTACCAGACCAGCCTAAATAACCATGGAATCAGCCTGAAATGCAGGAAGATACATCTGGATCTCTACAAATGAACGTCTCCAGCGCTGTATATTGAGGTACGAAGAGGGGAGCCGTGAAACCGTGCACAGATATCGGAAGATAAACGGAAGGGGGAGGGAGCCGCCGTGTTCGGGCACCGGGAAGTAGCAGCCACCTGCATGGGGGAGCGGGCAGACTCATGGACAGCACCCTCGAGAGAGCGGACTGAGACCGGTGAGCTGGGAGCGCGCGCCACCAGGCATCTTGCAGAACACCGGAATCCTGGTGTGCTCACGGGATCCAGACTGAGACCGGGAGCTCCGGGAGCATGTGGGGGCAGCTGGCGGCTGGCAGCATTAGAAACACAAAGGACAGAGACGCGCTGGCCCTGGAAGTGAGGGCTGGGACGCCGGGTGTGGGGCGCACATCCCGGGACGCTGCAGGGTTGAGCAGCACCAACAGTAACAGAGTTAAAGTGGCCAGAACATTAGTAGAGAACGGGCCGCAATCCCTCTGTTCTGTGACAGAGGCTGAAATTCGGCCGCTGCTTCTCTGACTCTCAGAAGAGGCACAGCAAACCGCCAGGGAAAGCCGCCAGAGAACAAAAGCCTGGAAATACCGGCTCAGAGAGTGCCCATCCCCATCCCCCCTCGCAGGGGACACGGAGACTCTACCCAAACAGGGTTGCCTGAGTATCGGCGCGGCAGGCCCCTCCCCCAGAACACAGAAGGCAGGCTGAAAAATCAAGAAGCCCACAACCCGGGGTGCCTGGGTGGCGCAGTCATTGAGCGCCTGTCTCCGGCTTAGGGCGTGATCCCGGCATTTCGGAAAGGAGTCCCTCATCGGGCTCCTCCACTGGGAGCCTGCTTCTTCCTCTCCCACTCCCCTGCTTCTGTTCCCGTTCTTGCGGAATGTCTGTCTGTCTCTCTCAGATAAATAAAAAAATAAATAAAATCTTTAAAAAAGAAGCCCACATCCCTAAGATCCCTATAAAACAAGGGGCACGGCCTGGGACCCAGTCAATAATTTGGGCTCTGGACAACCCCGCAACCTCTCCTCATCAGAATGACAAGAAGGAGAAGCCCCCCCCAGCAAAGAAAAGACAGTGAGTCTGTGGCCTCTGCCACAGAAATAATGGATATGGATGTAACCAAATTATCAGAAATGGAATTCAGAGTAACGATGGTCAAAATGATGAGTAGAATTGAAAAAACTATTAACGAAAAGGTTACTGAGAATATAGAATCCCTAAGGACAGAAATGAGAGCGAATCTGACAGAAATTAAAAATTCTATGAGCCAAATGCAGGCAAAACTAGAGGCTCTGACGGCCAGGGTCACCGAAGCAGAGGAACGGGTTAGTGAATTGGAGGATGGGTTAATAGAGGAAAAAATGAAAATAGAAGATGGTCTTAAAAAAATCCACGCCCACGAATGTAGGTTACGGGAGATTACTGACTCAATGAAACGATCCAATGTCAGAATCATCGGCATCCCCGAGGGGGTGGAGAAAAACAGAGGTCTAGAAGAGATATTTGAACAAATTGTAGCTGAAAACTTCCCTAATCTAGTGAGGGAAACAAACATTCATGTCTAAGAGGCAGAGAGAACCCCTCCCAAGCTCAATCACGACAAACCTACGCCACGTCACATCATAGTGTATTCACAAATATTAGATCCAAGGGTACAGTATTGAAAGCGGCCAGGGCAAAGAAATTTCTCACGTACCAAGGCAAAGGCATCAGAATTACGTCAGACCTGTCTACACAGACCTGGAATGAGAGAAAGGGTTGGGGGAGCATATTTAAAGCTCTTTCAGAGAAAAACATGCAGCCAAGGATCCTTTATCCAGCAAGGCTGTCATTCAGAATTGATGGAGAAATAAAGACATTTCAGAATCGCCAGTCACTAACCAATTTTGTAACCACGAAACCAGCCCTACAGGAGATATTACGGGGGGTTCTATAAAAGTAAAAAGGCCCCAAGAGTGATACAGAACAGAAAGTCACAGCCAATACAAACAAAGACTTTACTGGCAACATGGCATCATTAAAATCATATCTCTCAGTAATCAGTCTTAATGTAAATGGTTTGAACCATCCCATAAACGCCACAGGGTTGCAGATTGGATAAAAAGAAATGACCCATCCATTTGCTGTCTACAAGAGACTCATTTCGAACCCAAAGATGCATTCAGACTGAGAGTAAGGGGATGGAGTACCATCTTTCACGCAAATGGACCTCAAAAGAAAGCTGGGGTAGCAATTCTCATATCAGATAAATTGGATTTTAAACTAGAGACTATAGTTAGAGATGCAGAAGGGCACTATATTATTCTTAAGGGAAGTATTCAACAAGTGGATATGACAATTATAAATATATATGCCCCCAACAGGGGAGCAGCAAGATACACAAGCCAACTCTTAACCAGAATAAAGAGACATATAAATAAAAATACATTAATAGTAGGGGACCTCAACACTCCACTATCAGAAATAGACAGAACACCCTGGCAAAAACTAAGCAAAGAATCAAAGGCTTTGAATGCCATACTCGACGAGTTGGACCTCATAGATATATATAGAACACTACACCCCAGAACCAAAGAATACTCATTCTATTCTAATGCCCATGGAACATTCTCAAGAATAGACCATGTTCTGGGACACAAAACAGGTCTCAACCGATACCAAAAGATTGAAATTATCCCCTGCATATTCTCAGACCACAACGCTCTGAAATTGGAACTCAACCACAAGGAAAAATTTGGAAGAAACTCAAACACTTGGAGACTAAGAACCATCCTGCTCAGGAATGACTCGATAAACCAGGAAATCAAAAATCAAATTAAACAATTTATGGAGACCAATGAGAATGAAAATACAACAGTCCAAAACCTATGGGATACTGCAAAGGCAGTCCTAAGGGGGAAATACATAGCCATCCAAGCCTCACTCAAAAGAATAGAAAAATCTAAAATGCAGTTTTTATATTCTCACCTCAAGAAGCTGGAACAGCAACAGAGGGACAGGCCTAATCCACGCACGAGGAAGCAGTTGACCAAAATTAGAGCTGAAATCAATCAAGCAGAAACCAGAAGTACAGTAGAGCAGATCAACAGGACTAGAAGCTGGTTCTTTGAGAGAATCAATAAAATTGACAGACCACTGGCAAGACTTATCCAAAAGAAAAGAGAAAGGACCCAGATTATTAAAATTATGAATGAAAAAGGAGAGGTCACGACGAACACCATTGAAATTGGAAGGATTATTAGAAATTTTTATCAACAGCTATATGCCAATAAACTAAGCAATCTGGAAGAGATGGAATCCTTCCTGGAAACCTATAAACTACCAAGATTGAAACCGGAAGAAATTGATTCCTTAAACAGGCCAATTAATTATGAAGAAATTGAGTCAGTGATAAACAACCTTCCAAATAACAAAACTCCAGGCCCGGACGGTTTTCCTGGGGAATTCTACCAAACATTCAAAGAAGAAATAATACCTATTCTCCTAAAGCTATTTCAAAAAATAGAAACAGAAGGAAAGCTACCAAACTCATTCTATGAGGCCAATATTACCTTGATCCCCAAACCAGGCAAAGACCCCCTCAAAAAGGAGAATTACAGACCGATTTCCCTAATGAATATGGACGCCAAAATCCTCAACAAGATACTTGCTAATAGAATCCAACAGTACATTAAAAGGATTATCCATCACGATCAAGTGGGATTCATACCTGGGATGCAAGCGTGGTTCAATATTCGCAAATCAATCAGCGTGATACATCATATCAACAAGAAAAGACTCAGGAACCATATGATCCTCTCAATCGATGCCGAAAAAGCATTTGACAAAATACAGCATCCTTTCCTGATTAAAACCCTTCAGAGTGTAGGAATAGAAGGTACATTTCTCAATCTCATAAAAGCCATCTATGAAAAGCCTACTGCAAATATTATTCTCAATGGGGAAAAGCTGGAAGCCTTTCCCTTAAGATCAGGAACTCGACAAGGATGCCCACTCTCGCCACTATTATTCAACATAGTACTAGAAGTCCTTGCAACAGCAATCAGACGACAAAAAGGGATCAAAGGTATTCAAATTGGCAAAGAAGAAGTCAAAATGTCTCTCTTTGCAGATGACATGATACTCTATATGGAAAACCCAAAAGAAGCCACTCCCAAACTATTAGAAGTTATAGAGCAATTCAGTAACGTGGCGGGATACAAAATCAATGCTCAGAAATCAGTTGCATTTCTATACACGAATAACGAGACCGAAGAAAGAGAAATTAGGGAATCCATCCCATTTACAATAGCACCAAAAACCATACGTTACCTTGGAATTAACTTAACCAGAGACGTAAAGGACCTATATTCTAGAAACTATAAATCACTCTTGAAAGACATTGAGGAAGACATAAAAAGATGGAAAGATATTCCATGCTCATGGATTGGAAGAATTAACATAGTTAAAATGTCCATGCTACCCAGAGCAATCTACACTTTCAATGCTATCCCGATCAAAATACCGAGGACATTTTTCAAAGAACTGGAACAAATAGTCCTTAAATTTGTATGGAAACAGAAAAGGCCCCGAATCTCCAAGGAACTGTTGAAAAGGAAAAACAAAGCTGGGGGCATCACAATGCCGGATTTCGAGCTGTACTACAAAGCTGTGATCACAAAGACAGCATGGTACTGGCACAAAAACAGACACATAGACCAATGGAACAGAATAGAGAGCCCAGAAATGGACCCTCGGCTCTTTGGGCAACTAATATTTGATAAAGCAGGAAAAAACATCCGGTGGGAAAAAGACAGTCTCTTCAATAAATGGTGCTGGGAAAATTGGACAGCTACATGCAAAAGAATGAAACTTGACCACTATCTCACACCATACACAAAAATAAACTCCAAATGGATGAAAGAGCTCAATGTGAGACAGGAATCCATCAAAATTCTAGAGGAGAACATAGGCAGCAACCTCTACGACATCGGCCAAAACAACCTTTTTCATGATACATCCCCAAAGGCAAGAGAAACAAAAGATAAAATGAATTTATGGGATTTCATCAAGATTAAAAGTTTCTGCACAGCCAAGGAAACAGTCAGAAAAACTAAGAGGCAGCCCACGGAATGGGAGAATATATTTGCAAATGACACTACAGATAAAGGACTGGTATCCAAGATCTACAAAGAACTTCTTAAACTCAATACGCGAGAAACAAATAAACAAATAAAAAAATGGGCAGAAGATATGAACAGACACTTTTCCAATGAAGACATACAAATGGCTAACAGACACATGAAAAAATGTTCAAAATCATTAGCCATCAAGGAAATTCAAATCAAAACCACACTGAGATACCACCTTATGCCAGTTAGAATGGCAAAAATTGACAATGCAAGAAACAACAATTGTTGGAGAGGATGTGGAGAAAGGGGATCCCTCCTACATTGTTGGTGGGAATGCAAGTTGGTGCAGCCACTCTGGAAAACAGTGTGGAGGTCCCTTAAAAAGTTAAAAATGGAGCTACCCTATGATCCAGCCATTGCGCTACTGGGTGTTTACCCCAAAGATACAGACGTAGTGAAGAGAAGGGCCATATGTACCCCAATGTTCATAGCAGCAATGTCCACAATAGCTAAATCGTGGAAGGAGCCGAGATGCCCTTCAACAGATGACTGGATTAAGAAGTTGTGGTCCATATATACAATGGAATATTACTCAGCTATCAGAAAGGAGTTCTCAACATTTGCTGCAACGTGGACGGCACTGGAGGAGATAATGCTAAGTGAAATAAGTCAAGCAGAGAAAGACAACTATCATATGATTTCTCTCATCTATGGAACATAAGGACTAGGATGATCGGTAGGGGAAGAAAGGGATAAAGAAAGGGGGGTAATCAGAAGGGGGAATGAAACATGAGAGACTATGGACTATGAGAAACAAACTGAGGGCCTCAGAGGGGAGGGTGGTGGGGCAATGGGATAGACCGGTGATGGGTAGTAAGGAGGGCACGTATTGCATGGTGCACTGGGTGTTATACACAACTAATGAATCATCGAGCCTTACATCGGAAACCGGGGATGTACTGTATGGTGACTAACATAATGTAATAAAAAATCATTATAAAAAAGAATAAATAAATAAATGACTTTTCCATTCCAAGCAATTTTCTCAGTGTGGTGTATATAACAGTGAACAGTATTGACAAAATCTAAGTTCCTTTAGATTTTCTAAATTAGTAGGGGTGGGGAAGTCATGATTTGAAACAAGTAAATCAGTTGGAAATAAATGCAATGGAAACATTTAGGCAGTAAGCAATAAAGAGCAATAAGGCAGTCCATATTGTTTTAGATAAGACAGTCAAGGAAAGCCTGGTGGATGAGATGGCACTCAATTCCATGCCAATATTACATATTTAGATTACAGAAAAGGAATCAAACAACCTAAGCTAAGCATATATATAAAATTTTGCAATTATATATGCAACAAGTTGGCATATATCTAAATAGTGTGTTTGCCATTGCTCAGTGGTCCTGTCAATCACTTACTGAAAATGGCAAGCAAGCTGGTCAGTGGCAATTTTAGATACTCCCATTTCATCTCCATTATCTGGATTCTGAATAGGTAACTCAAACTTTAAGATTGAAAGCACTTGAATAAAAAAAAAACCTGAGCTTTGAATTATCTGTATTTTATCCCATATATTTATGTTTTCTTTTTCCATTTCAAGAGAAATTATATCCCTTACTACACAGAGGCCCTCACTCTTGTTTCTTTCCAGCTTTTGAAGAACTTATCCTTTTTAGTTTAATTTTTCTCCATTTGTCTCTTTCCTCTCTTTTTCCCTTCTCTTACTTTAAACTTTCTCACTTTCTCCAAAAGTCCCTTTGCTGATTTCACATACGCCTGGTTTTTCTAGTTTGGGAAACAAATAAACCAAATCATCAAATGAATGTGATGAGCATCTTAATATTACTCCATTTTTTTCATTAACATATATCTACAAAAATTTGTACCTAGGTCTGAAAATTCCTTTCCCAATTTCATCTAATAACATTTATTTGACACATTTCAATTACGTCAAGCACTGTGTTACATACTCTGAGAAATGCTGTACTATCTTAACCTTACCACTTTGTGAATAAATTGTTATCATTTCCATTTTGAAGTTGAGGAAATTCAAGGTGGTTTAGTGTCTTTTATGAAGTCATACAGCTGGTAAGCAGCAAACCCAAGGTTTAAATCCAGAGTTCCTCATTCTAAATCTCCTCTTCTTTTATTAATCTCTGAGGTCATTCATATTTTTCTCACGTCTGTATCCAGCAGTCTTTTCTCTTTCATTTTCTCTTTTGTTGTTGTTGTTGTTGTTATTGTTGTTAATGAAAGCTTTTGAAATTGCGCTTCATGTAATTTTTTGTATACTTTTCTTGACTTATATAGTCATTGTTTTTCTCTCTTCTACCTTTTCTCCCAACTTCCTTTACTGGATTTCCTTCTACTTAAGTATAGACCTTTATGTCTTTGCTCATATTTGCCTTCATATAGATGATCATTCCTCTTCCACACTTCAAATTTATCTTTCTAGGGATATCACAATGAGTCTCTCTTTAGTCATTTTTTTTCTATAAAACTCTTTCTTGATCTTTTATATAGTGTGTGAATTCTCTAGTATATGATTCATCTTACACTGTTCACCTTGACTTTCCTGTTCATCAATGTTGCTCCACCCCTGGAATATTTTAAGAATATTATGAGGACAGGAAGCTTGTTTTATATTTCTTTCTTTTTTTTTTAAAGATTTTATTTATTTATGTGACAGAGAGACAGCCAGCGAGAGAGGGAACACAAGCAGGGGGAGTGGGAGAGGAAGAAGCAGGCTCCCAACAGAGGAGCACGATGTGGGACTCGATCCCGGTGTCCGGTATCACGCCCTGAGCCGAAGGCAGACGCTTAACGACTGCGCTACCCAGGCGCCCCTTGTTTTATATTTCTATAAACACTTGTCCCATTGTTCCTAACCCAGTAAAGGAGACATGCTATGGTTTCATATATACTTGACTGAAGTAATAGTGATTAATATTTAACATGGAAGTTATGCATGTTTGAATTATTTCTTTCTACTCAAATATATTTTCTTTTCTTTAAATATTTTAAAAATATAATGATTTATTAATATAAATGTGCTTTCCAAATATTTCTGAAAAGAAGAATTTGTGATTCCAATTAATATGTGAGAAATTCACTGTAGACAACATATTCCCACAATCACCTCAGATTTACTTTATATTACAAGATTTCCTCAAGGCAATATGACTTTTTTAAATATTCTAAATATACATATGCTTTATTTCAGATCCTTCTACTGAAGAAGTATTTTTTTTCTGCTTTTATTGGTTTAGAATGTTGAATATATGAATACTGAATGATCAGGGTGGAATTTATTGAATTCTAAGTTGAAATTAATCAAAAGACTTGTATATGCACATTTAGCACACTTCCAAATTGTTGCACTTATGCATCTTATTCATGGTGATTTCCTCTGAAATTGCAAAATCACAGGTGGTATGACTGTTTGGTTCATTTCATCCTGTTCTTCAGTCAGACAGTGTTCTTCTGTCAGAAAGCATTTCCTTCTACCAAAAAGGATATTCATTTAAAAGCTGCCCCTTCAAAGTCATTCCCTTAAATTAAGACAGTGTATGTTAACATTTTGCTCTACCACTGCTCTACTTCACCAACACGTTTCACATTCTGTCAGTGCCCTTTTCTACCCTGCATTTCTGGCCCCAAACAACATACCTACCTATCAAAATACAAACAATATATATATTTTTTTAATTTCTAGGGGAAAAAAAGTCAAACCTAAGTATACTTGAGGGAAAACTATAATTACTTCACATAATTAATTACTTTTCCACAACAGCAACTGTGACAATTATTCATTCTAAGAAAGTCTAATCACATTAGAGAAAGTTGTTCCAGTTACTTAGCTCTCAACACAAACAGGAAAATTGCTACAGCGTTGGTCTGTATTGAGACCTGTTTCATTGTATCATATTGATGTCGTTTTTACCATGCTAGACTCCTTAATCTTTGAAGCTAAACAGAGGTCACTAGCTCAGATATCAACTGTTGGGTTTCTATAAGTCCTCTAGCTCTAGAAAATTTCTTTTTCTCTTTAATATGTTAAATAAAATGGCTTAAAGGCCCACTTAACAAAGGGTGGAAAGATCACATTCTACCTCCACCACCTGCTGTCTACGATGTCTCCGAGAGCTCACTGGGGGCTTAATGTTCCTTTATTACACATTACCCTAAAGTTCTAGTTCCCCCAAATTCCTAATTTCACCCATGAATGTTTCCTTTTCCTTTTCTTCATTCTAAAATAACAGAAACATGGAACACATTACTTTTTGCCTTGACTTCTACAAAATATCATTTACATAAAGTGATTTTATATGGCATACAATATTTTTTTAAGTTTTTATTTTAATTCTAGTTGGTTAACATACAGTGTAATATTAGTGTCAGGTGTACAACATAATAATTCAACACTTCCATACATTACCCTGTGCTCAACACCAGTACACTCTTTAATCCCCATAATCTATTTAACCTATCCCCTCACACCTCTCACCCCTTATAGTATACGGTCTTAAGCCATAGATTTTGGACTGACAGTGGACAAAGGATAGAAAGTCTTGGGACTTTCTCACTGGCCAAGAATTTTCCTTAGGTTCTTATTCTCTTGCTCTCTTGCTCCTTTCTTCTTCTTCCTTCTCTAAGTTGGCTACAAAAAGAAAAAAAAATGACTCCTAGTTTACTAAGCAGAATCATTCAACTCTTTCTGAGTCTCACCTTGGCCCATTTTGTTAAGAGGGAGTTCAGCTACCAGTTTTTAAATGGATCCTTATTATTTTTTTTATCCCATCTACAGTTTTCCTTTAACAAATCTTTATTTTACCTGCAAATGACCTCCAATTTGAGAATATACATCCTCTCCCACATGCAAATTTAATATTCTCTTAGTGATATTTCAAAAGAGATGAAGCATATCATCTAATGGAACTACACATATGATTATCCAAATTGATTACAGAGAGAATATCTCCTTATTTTGTCTAATGGCTTCAAATTCTTGCTTTACTCCAGGTGTTCTGTAACTGAATTTGGGTATTCTTCTTTCCAGGGCACTATTTCCCCAAACCTCATTCAATCTGCTATTGACTCTCTGTCCCTTTCATGGGAGACATTATTTCTTTCATCCAGTTCCCCTTCTACATTATTCTAATTAAAATTTCAGAATGTATATTTTCTTCCAAAAATGTTCATCCTCCTTATAATGTTAACAAATGTGTTTCTTAGATCTGGGCTACACAGAAATCCTGTATGGTATAGAGAAAGTAGGTTCCTTCTATAGTTGCTTCACTCTAGTGTTAAAGGAACAACTTCAGGAGAGTTACCCAAACTATAAATGTTCTCCAGTTCTGAGACATTATTCTTAATAGCCAATGTAACCTTCCTGTTTGTGATACTACCTAGTTCTCAGTATATGGAATGAACTTAATAAACCATTAACTTAAACTCTGATTGAACTTCACTTGCCTGGAAGAAGTTAATTTGCAAATTACTAGACTCTTGTTGATGATTCTTTTCCTGGGTAATGAAGATATACAATATTCCTGAAAGACTTACATATCTAGCACTTTATGTTGCCCTGAATTTGGCTATTATATACTTAATCTTGATCTTTTCCCTATAATTGTATGCCTTGTTACACAGATTTCTTTGAATGGCTCTTCTCCCAAACTTTAGAAATTCAATCAACATATGGGTGGGTAAGCATTACTGTCAATAATGTACACTTTGTGAACATGTATTAATTGTAGAAATACCTACGATGTAATGGAGATTCAAATAAATCATAGGACATAGTCTCTGCTCTCCAGGAGCTTACATTATAGTAGTAATATTAATAATAGGAATAAAAATAGCTGATATTTCAGTAAGTGTACTAATTACTTTATAAAAATTATCTCCATAAATCTATATAATATGATGAAGAAAGGATTATGGGTATTATAGGTTACTGAATGTGATATAAAGGTACCAAGGTTGAAATAGATATAACATACTTAAAGAGAAAATGAATAAACTGGATAAGAGTGGTTTTTATTTAGAGAAAGATTATACTCAGAGAGGTTCCTAGGGTTCTTAGCCATTATGTTGAGAAGTTTAAGATTTATCATCTCACTAATGGTTAACACTAATGTTTAATTTATATGTGACTCAGTTTAAGTGTTGATGATGGTGTAGCCAAGACTAGCTTTAATTGGGTTATTCAGTCAGCAGATTTCATGGGTTGAAAGAGCAAAAGACTGATGGTACAGAAACCAGATAGGAATCAGCAGACACAATATGAGGTGATTTGGGACTGGACTTAATTAAGCAAGTAGAAATAGAAAGGATGGGATAAATTATATGAGACATTATAATAGAAGAAACTAACTTGCTATCTGACTGATTTCAGAGGAAGGAGGATGGGATGGAAGCAAATGATGAAGAACTTATTTTATAACCACATCTTCTCTTTGCCACTGTCATTCACCTGCTTCTCCTGGGAAATCTTCAATTCTAATAATTCACTTAATACATTATTGATTCAGGGACGCCTGAGTGGCTCAGTCGGTTCAGCGTCTGCCTTCTGCTCAGGTCATGATCCCAGAGTCCTAGGATTGAGTCTCTCATTGTTCTCCCTGCTCCTATTGAGTCTGCTTCTCCCTCTGCCTGCCACTCCCCCTGCTTGTGTCCTCTATCTCTCTCTGACAAATAATTAAATAAAATCTTTTTAAAAAATACATCATTGATTCACATAGAATAAGTCTAAATTCTTTATCCTGGATTACAAGGTTCTTCAGATATGATCTTCATGACCTCACACATGATTATTTCTCCAGTCTTTACTCCTCGCACTTCAAAGAACAGATATGTTTGAGTGCCTACCATGCATTCACCTTTGTAGCAGAGTAAGTTGTTTTTGAAACTTTTGCTCTTAGGACTCACTTACAATTTGAAAAAAATATTGAGGTTCTCAAAGAATGTTCCTTTAGGTGAATTATACTATCTACATTATTACAATATTAGAAACCAAAATTGCAAAATTTAAAAAAAGGTGTATAATATTATTTTTAAAAACTATAATAAACCTACAATAAATTTCATTTTTGCAAAGAAATACCATGTTACTTTCCTTGAAGTGGCAGACTTACTTAGTTCATTTGTAAGAAAATATCTGCTAAGTATACAACCTCAAATAAGTTTGTCTTTCACTCAACAGTGCTCCACAAAAAAGTGGATGACTAGTTTGTCTCACATTTCTTTTTTTTTTTTAAGATTTTATTTATTTATTTGACAGAGAGAGAGACATCCAGCAAGAGAGGGAACACAGTCAGGGGGAGTGGGAGAGGAAGAAGCAGGCTACCAGCGGAGGAGCCTGATGTGGGGCTCGATCCCAGAACGCCAGGATCACGCCCTGAGCCGAAGGCAGACGCTTAACGACTAAGCCACCCAGGCACCCCGTGTCTCACATTTCAAACAACTGCACAATTGTAAACAAAAGAGAGATGCTTTTTCCTGAGGAAGCGTTGTACGTCTGTATGCAGCAGAAGGGCTTTATGCATACTTTTTATATTGTCACACAAATTTTTAAAAGATGTGTATTCAAGTGTCTAAAAAATAATATCTTTTATGGTTTTATCAAAGACATTATTGAGACTACAATTTAAATTTTAATACTGTTTTGTGCCACTGCTTTGATTGAATCATGGCTCTGGCAGATTTGCCACCACTGTTTTTACTCTATTAGCAAAAACATCAAGGCAGTGAAAAAGGACCGTAACATGTTTATATTATAATGAAAATAGTTTTGATTCTATGGATCCCCTGAAGAATATCTAAGATCCTGAAGTCTGCAGCCCAAATTTTGAGAAGCCCTGTACCAGAATAAATTCATAATCAAGTCCAATGTGACTGAAGCATGGCAAGATTGAAAGAAAGTGGTAAAATTCTTTTTCAGGTAGGAGAATATTAAGGCGATTTTAGGACTGAAAATGTATGATCTGGTAACATACCTTATATTTTTCCCTAAGTAGTGAACAAAGCTGAATAATTTAAAATTTTAATTTTAAAGTTAATACTTGGAAATTAAAAAAAATTAGTTTGAGAAACTCGGTATACAAATCTTGGAGTAGAAAGCATATCTTTCCTACTGATGCATTTAACACTGATAAATAATTCTCTGATCTATTTCACAAGATTAATTTTGTGATTATGGCTATAACTCATAACCAAATATAAATAAATACAATGGAAATCTTTGGAATTCATCACTATAAAAGTTTTCAATAATTCAGAATCATCTTTAAATATTTTATTTTCTTAGTTAAGAATTTTAATTCCAGTTTGGTAACATACAGTGTTATATTAATTTCAGGCATACAATATAGTGATTCAACAATTTTATACATTACTCAATGCTCATCATGGTAAGCGTACTCTAATTTCCATCATCTGTTTCACCCAGTCCCCCACCCACCCACTCCTGGTAGCCATCAGTTTGTTTTCTATAGTTAAGAGTCTGATTCTTGGTTTGTCTCTCTCTCTCTTTTTTTTTCCCTTTGCTTGTTTGTTTTGTTTTTTAAATTCCACATGAGTGAAATCATATGGTATTTGTCTTTGATATATATATATATATATATATATATATATATATATCTATATCATTATATCTAATAATCTATATGCCACATCTTCTTTATCCATTCATCTGTCAGTGGACACTTGGGCTACTTCCATAATTTGGGTACTGTAAATAATGCTGCAATAAACATAAGGGTGCATGTATCTCTTCGAATTAGTGTTTTGGTATTTTTTGAGTAAACACACAGTAGTGTGATTGTTGGATGGTAAGATGGTAGGATAGTACTATTTTTAACTTTTTGAGGAAATTCTGTATTGTTTTCCACAGTGGTTGTGCTAGTTTGCATTCCCACCAATGGTGCATGAGGGTTCCTATTTTCTTGTGTTTTTCATTTTAACCATTTTGACAGCTGTGAGTTCAGGTCTTTTTTCTCTTTGGTTAGGTTTATTCCTAGGTACTTTATTATTTTTGGTTTAATTGCAAATGGATAGTTTTCTGAATTTCTCTTTCTGATGCTTCATTATTAGTGTATGAAAAACGCAACAGATTTCTGTACATTGATTTTGTATCCTACGATTTTAGTGAATTCATTTACTAGTTCTAGTATTTTTTTGGTGGAGTCTTTAGGGTTTTCTATATATAGTATCATATCATCTGCAAATAGTCAAAGTTTTACTTCTTCCTTCCCAATTGAGATGCCATTTATTTATTTATTTATTTATTTATTTATTTATTTATTTTGTTGTTGTTGTTGTTGTCTGATTGCTGTGGCTAGAAGTTCCAGTACTATGTTGAATAAAATTGGTGAAAGTGGCCATCCATTTCTTGTGCCTGACCTTAGGGGAAAGCTCTCAGTTTTTCCCAATTGAATATGATGTTTGCTGTGGGTTTTTTGTATAAGACCTTTCTTATGTTGAGCTATGTTCTCTCTTAACTTACTTTGTTGAGGGTTTTTATCATGAATGGATGTTGTACTTTGTCAAATGCTTTTTCTGGATCTATTGAAATGATCATATGGTTTTTATTCTTTCTCTTATTGATTGATATATCACATTGATTAATTTGTGAATATTGAAACACCCTTGCAATCCAGGAATAAATACCTCTTGATCTTGGTGAATGATTTTCTTTTCTTTTCTTTTTCTTTTTTTTTTTTTAAGATTTTATTTATTTATTTGACAGAGAGAGAGACAGCCAGCGAGAGGCTCCATCCATCCCAGGACTCTGGGATCACGCCCTGAGCCGAAGGCAGACGCTTAACCGTTGAGCCACCCAGGTGCCCCCTGGTGAATGATTTTCTTAATCACAATCCTGAGATCACGACCTGAGCTGAAATTGAGTCAGATGTTTAACCAACTGAGCCACGCAAGTGACCCTTAATGTTTTTTTTAGAATTCATTTGTAAGCCATCTGGTCGAGGACTTTTGTTTGTTGGGATTTTGTTGTTGTTGTTGTTGTTGTTGTTGTTGTTGTTGTTACTGATTAATTTCATTGGTGGCATTCAGTCTATTCAAATTTTCTATTTCTTCCTGCTTTAGTTTTGGTAGGTTGTTTATTGCTAAGAATTCACCCATTTCTTCTAGGTAGTCCAGTTGGTTGGCATAAAAGTTTTCATAATATTGTCTTAAAATTATTTGTGTTTCTGTGGGGTCAGTTGTTATTTCCCCTCTCTCATATGTGATTTTGTTTGAGTACTCTCTCTCTCTCTCTCTTTTGGTGAGTTTGGCTAGAAGTTTATCAATTTTTTTTTTGGTCTTTTCAAAGTACCAGCTCCCAGTTTCTTTGATCTGTTCTGTGTTTTTTGTTTGTTTTGTTTTGTTTCTATTTGGTTTATTTATGCTCTAGTCTTTAGTATTTCCTTCTTTCTGGTCTTTTTGGGATTTGTTTGTTCTTCTTTTTGTAGCTTATTTAGATATAAGGTTAGATGTTTTATTTGAGATTTTTCTTGCTTCTTGAGGTAAGCTTGTATTGTTACATACTTCCCTTTTAGAAAACTGCTTTTGCAATGGAATATTACTCAGCTATCAAAAAAAAAAAAAACCATTTCTCAACATTTGCTGCAACATGGACGGCACTGGAGGAGATAATGCTAAGTGAAATAAGTCAAGCAGAGAAAGACAAATATCATATGGTTTCTCTCATCTATGGAACATAAGAACTAGGAAGATCGGTAGGAGAAGAAAGGGATAAAGAAAGGGGGGTAATCAGAAGGGGGAATGAAGCATGAGAGACTATGGACTCTGAGAAACAAACTGGTGGTGAGTGGGTGAGGTGGGTGGGGGAATGGGATAGACCGGTGATGGGTAGTAAGGAGGGCACGTATTGCATGGTGCACTGGGTGTTATATGCAACTAATGAATCATCGAACTTTACATCAGAAACCAGGGATGTACTGTATGGTGACTAACATAATATAATAAAAAAATTTAAAAAAAAGAAAAGAAAACTGTTTTTGCTGCATCCCAAAGATTTTGGATTGTTGTGCTTTCATTTTCATTTGTTTCCAGGTACTTTTTTGATTTCTTCTTTGATTTCTTGGTTGACCTATTCATTGTTTAGTAGCATGCTATGTAACTTCCATGTATTTGTGCTCTTTCCAGATGTTTTCTTGTGGTTGACTTCTAGTTTTATACAGTTGCGTTCAGAAAATATGCATGGTATGAGTTCAATCGTCTTGAATTTGTTGAGGTTTGTTTGTGGGCTAATATGTGATCTATTGTGGGAATGTTCCACGTACACTTGAAAAGAATGAGTATTCTGCTGTTTTAGGATGGAATGTTCTGAATATATCTGCTAAATCCATGTGATCCAGTATGTCATTCAAAGCCATTACTTCCATGTTGGTTTTCTGTTTGTTTGATCTGCCCATTGATGTAAGTGTGGTTGTAAAATCCCCTACTATAATTGTATTACTATTGATTAGTTCCTTTATGTTTGTTATTAACTGTTTTATGTATTTGGCTGCTCCCATGTTGGATGCATAAATCTTAAAATTGTTATATCTTCTTGTTGGAAAGTCCCTTTTATTATTATATAGTATCCTTCTTGGTCTCTTGTAATAGTCTTTTTTTTAAAGTCTAGATTATCTAATATAAGTATTGTTACCCTGTCTTCTTTTGACATCCATTTGCATGTTAATGTTTCTCCATCCCCTCACTTTCAATCTGCATGTCTGTAGGTCTAAAATGAGTCTCTCATAGGCAGCATGTAGATACATCTTGTTTTTGTTTTTTGTTTTTGTTTTTGTTTTAATCCAGTCTGTCACCCTATATTATTTGATTGTTTAGTCCATTTCAATTCAAATTAATTCTTGATAGATATGTATTTTTTGCCATTTTGTTACTTGTTTTGTGTTTGTGTTTGTAGTTTTTCTCTGATCTTTTTTTTTCTTGCTCTTTCATGGTTTGCTAGGTTTCTTTAGTGATATACTTGGACACTTTTCTCTTTATTCTTTGCATATTTATTACTGGTTTTTGATTTGTGGTCACCATTCAGTTTAAGTATATGATGTCATAAACTACATTATTTTATTTTATGAATCCCTTGATTTATTTTTATAGACAGACTTAGTTTTCATGCTCCCATTTATGGTCTTTCCTTTCCATTCAAAGGGTGTCTTTTAATATTTCTTGTAGAGCTGTTTTATTGGCAATGAACTCGTTTACCTTTTGTTTGTCTGGGATACTATCTCTCCTTCTATTCTGGATAGGATATTCTTAACTGCAGATTTTTTCCCTTTCAGCACTTTGAACATGTTGTGCCATTCCCTTCTGGGCTGAAGTTTGCTGAAAAATCTTATGGGGTCTCCCTTATGTAACTTTCCTCTTTTCTCTTGCTGCTTTTACTTTTTTTTCTTTATCACTACATTTTTTTGCCATTTTAATTACTATGTGTCTTAGTGGGGACCTCTTGGGCTGATTTTTGGGGGGATTTCCCTGCCTTCTGAATCTGGGTATCTATTTTGTTCACCAGATTAGTGAAGTTTTCAGCTATTATTTCATCATATAAATTTTCTGCCCCCTTTTTTCTCTCTTCTTTTTCTGGCATTCTTATAATGCAAATGTTGCATTACGTTTGATGGAGTCACTTAGTTCCCTAAGTCTATTCTCGTTTTGCATAATTGTTTTTTTCTCTCATTTGCTCAGCTTGATTTCCATAACTCTGTCTTCCAGATCATTAATTCATCCCTCTACTTCCTCTAACCTGCTATTTATTACATCCAGTGTATTTTTAATTTCATTTATTGTATTCTCCACCTCTGATTGGTTATTTTTATCTCATTTAAGGGTCTTGCTGATGTCCTCCACTTTTTTTTCTCAAGGCTGGTGAGTATCTTTATGATCATTATTTTAAATTGTCTGTCAGGCATATTACTTGTCTTCATTTTGCTCAGGTCTTTTCCTGTAGTTTTATCCTATTCTTTCATTTGGGACATAGTCTTCTCTCTCTTCATTCCGTCTAACTCTCTGCATCTGTTTCTTCGTATTAGGAAAGTCAGTTATGTCTCCTGCTTTTGAAAATAATGGACTTATGAAGAAGAGTTCCTGTAGTGTCATGCAGTGCAGTGTTTCCTGTTCCCCAGGTCCTGGTGCTTGTGGGAATGTCTCCTATGTGTGTAGTGTGTGCTTTGCTGTTGCATCCCGAATACTTTTTTCCTTTTGTTCATGTGTCTATAGAGGTTCTCTTTGCCTGCTGTGGGTAGTGTTTGGGCCCCAGTAAGGGTGGGGCACGTTTTAACAAGGTGCTTCCTAGTCTACTTGTGAATTGAGACCAGCTGCTGCTGCCAGAACAGAAACCTTGTGATATGTGTGGGTCAGGAGATGCATTATTGGAGGGGGTTTGTGCTCGTCTTCTGTGGGAAGGGCCCTGAAGAAAGGAAACTGAGTATAACTGAGAATGGCAGATCTGCCAAAGTGTGGGGTGGAGGGGGTCTTGGTATAAGCAAGTTAGGTAGGGAGTGTCAGAGCAGTGCTGGTTCCTCACAGGTAACCCCTTTTTTATGCTGGAGGGTGGGGGAGAGAAATAGTGCCTACCAACTCCTTTGTTCTTGGAGGGGTCTTCCTGTGATCCATGCCTTTCTGGGACAAGCTCTGAGATGAGTAAATAACTCACTCCTGCATGTCACAAGCATTTTTCAAACAGCTGGTTCTATGCTGTATCTGCACAGGCTGCTTGCTGTGCTGTCTCTTTAAGGTCAGGGACTCAGCTTCCTAATGCCCTTCTTGATCTCCCAGAGCTGAGCCCACTGATTTTTAAAATTCTAGGCTTTAAGTCCTGCTAGTTGTAAGAGGTCATGAAATTTGGTCCCTCTCACTTTTAAAGCCAAATGTATGGGGAATTGTCTCCCCTGTGCAGTCTCCCTGGTATGATGGTCCGTTTCTTACCCTTCTCTGCATCACCACCCTTTCCTGACTGTGGACACCCATGGTCTATTTCACTCCAAACTGAGTCTTCACTCTTCCTACTTTCTTCAGTGTGGGCTCTTCTTTACCTTTAGCTGTGGAGTTTGTTCTGCCTGTCTTCTGGTCATTTTCTTAGTTATTTATGCTGATGTGTTATCTAGTTGTATCCATGAAACCAATTGAGCTTAGGATCATCTTACTCTGCCATCTTACCCCCCAATCTCCATCTTTAAATAATTTAAAAGGAACAACTGAAAAATTGCCCAAACTTGTTTTGAATATATGTCCATGGTAATTATCATGTGCTATTCTCATGGGCTCTTAAACATTCTATTTTGTTCTATTTTATTTACCACTTTGACAATAGATTTTTCTATGTTCTCTCTCAAAAGAGAAAAATAAGTATCTGCTACTCACATTTTAATTAAATGAAGATCATATGTGTAACAAACTGCTATATTGACATAAGTTACAGCAAAATGCTTAGTAGAAACAACATGTCATAACTTTTGCACATTAATCTAGTGAAAACATCTAAACATCTTTTTTTTCAGATTCCATGCTTTCTCCAAACATGAGGATTAATTGTTTGTAGATGCACAAGTCATACACTCTCAATTTATTTTCCTAAATGTGAAGAGTCCATTTAGAGTTATGGAATATGAGTGTTTAAGGGAATTGAGTAAGAATCTTTGTAATGTGCCAAAAAATATAAGTGGGCAGATCTAATCCCAGTCTTTTCCTTGAAGTCTTTGGTATGAATTGCTTAATAAATGTGCCAAAAGAGAGTCCCAGAAAGATCTCTGATGAAACTATGATTAATATAAGCTATGTTCTATACAATAGAGACTCCTGGGCATTTTTTCTACCTCAGTGTAGTTCAAGATTTGTTAATCAGTCCAAATATCTGTAACCAGGCTTTGGAACCTTCAGGGCAATCTGAGTCTGTCCTGCCCCTAAAGAAAGCAGCCATCTTTACCCTGAGGCCAGATCCAAATACCTGCAACCTCTGACAATTGTGTGGGCTTGCCTTTTTGTCTTGTTTATCCAAACCATCCAGTATATTTCCTTAGAGTAGCATTCAATACATTTTTATTAAAAGAATAATACCCATGAAATGCTACCAGGAGGTTTATATGTCAATAAGGAGAGAACATCAAAGGATATGTAATGAGTTTATGAAAGGCACTGAAAAATTTTATTTTTCTCCAATTACTGCCTTGAAACATCTCCTGTTGATTTCCCTTCTGCCCTGGATGACATTCTCAGTGGGGTTCCCAGCTTTCTGTACGCTTCAAGTTATTAGAACAAGGTATTTTTGGGCAGTGGGGACTAATTTTTAGAATCTTAATATATCCAGCCCTGCCATGACCAAAACTTCAGTCTCTCATCCTTCTTTTCTTTAGATTAGGTTTACCTTATGGCTAGGGAAACTGTGCTAGGAGAAAGGGGGTATTTTTTTCCTTGGAGGCTCCTTATAATCCATCATGCGGCCCCATTTCTACTCTCTGACTGATAGATTACACTTATGTCTCCCTCCCAGTTCTTTTTTTTTTTTAAGATTTTATTTATTTGACAGAGATAGAGACAGCCAGCGAGAGAGGGAACACAAGCAGGGGGAGTGGGAGAAGAAGAAGCAGGCTCACAGCGGAAGAGCCTGATGTGGGGCTCGAACCCAGATCGCAGGGATCACGCCCTGAGCTGAAGGCAGATGCCAAACCGCTGTGCCACCCAGGTGCCCCTCCCTCCCAGTTCTAACCCTTAGAAATCTACCCTCTTTTTTTCTGCCTTGGCTTATCTCTTTCTGTTAAGTTGCATTGGTTAGAATCCATCAAGAAGACCCAAAAATGGCTACTTCTGCAAAATTAACTTCTGTCCCACAGAAAGTTCATGAACATTTGCTCTTCCAAATGCTGGGACTTAGTGTATTCTTTGTGACATTTTAATCTCATTTGATCTTTAAGGATAACTCTTATCCACCTCATGACTTTAAAAAGTAG
The DNA here is from genome assembly GCF_017311325.1 of Ursus maritimus. Lineage (NCBI taxonomy): Eukaryota > Metazoa > Chordata > Mammalia > Carnivora > Ursidae > Ursus > Ursus maritimus. Next base: position 25,240,871 of record NW_024424008.1, read on the forward strand.
GGGTTAATTTCTATGTCCTTATACTACCATGTCATCCACCCTCAAAGTCTAGGGAAAGAATGCAAGGTTTTCCTGAGATTTTTCTAACATGTTCTGCTCCATTGTTTTTTTTCTATAATGGACATCTGAATTTCTGTAGCTTAGAAAACATTTAGCAGAGAAGTGAGAGGTGTATTTTCTTCTTGCAGACAGTCCAACTACCCCAAGGGGTTTCTATAGACCATCTTTTTTTGGCTTATGGAAATTATCCTCTTCCTTTCCCCTTAGTGAGGGGAAATGAAAGCTCAGTCTACTTCCATCAGCTTTATATTGTCTGATGAATTAATTAATTTTTTTTTACTTCTCTTGAGTTTCTTTAAATTTCTAATTGTTTGATTATTTAGGAGGGACCACATTTGATATCTTAATTATTTTATTTTATTTATTTTAATTTAAATTTCGGCAGAGTTAAAATACATTGACATCTTTTAGTAAATAACACATGGGCATGTGTAGCACCATTCTTTCAAATATGAGAATACTTAGTATTTATTGTTCTCAACTTTAAGGCTTTAGTAAAATTCTGAGATGATTGGAACACTGTTAACATGTGGAAGATAATTTAAAATAATATAGTTTAAGCCACTGTATTACAGAGGAGACAATAACTTGCCCAAAGTCCTAAAATCCATGGCAAAGTTCAATTTAGTACACAATAGTAATTCTAGGCTATTCTCCCCCAAATGCACTATTTTTCTTTCTGGGAGGAATCATTTCTCGAAGCTAATTAGGAAACTATATTTAAAACAATGTTCTGAACAGACAGAATAACTTCACAGAAAAGAATCATCTGAATTTATGAAGAGACCACTTTATATGATTTTAGACCTGATGATTTTTTAAAAAAACTTTAAAAAAATTTAAAACTTTTAAACTTAAAAAAAAAAAACTCCTTCAATGGAATCCAAAACATATTAGGTTCTTGCCATTTTATGCTCAATAATGAAAAAGCAGATTCTAGTGTATTACTTTTTCTTTCTAATTCATTGCATTATATTTGACAATAACGACTGTTTATTTCTTAAATTCAATATTCCATCGTATTTTGTCATCTTTAATTTCAAACTAATCTACCTTTTTAGTCTTAATTTCTACTGATGGCTCCACTTTTCTCTCACATGCTGGTTCAAAACAGCAAACAGAAACATCTTTTACTCTCTCCTCTCTTATCCTTCTCATCAAATAAGTGTCAATTCCACTGGGTGTGTCTATATACTGTTTTTAACCTCCAACCCATTCTTTCCATTTTCAGTTCTTCTATCTATAACTATTCACCTTTCTCTTATTTGGTAATCCTCTATTATTAAACATCCTCTCTTAGTAAAATGTGATAAAAATAAAATAGAAAACACATAACTACTTCTTAAAGTCCAGCTTACAGAATCAGATCTAATAGGGGAAAAGCATTTATATCATCTGATTGAGCAAGCCCTTTGATGCTAAAATTATCTTTACATAATGATCATTTAGCTCATGCTTGAACTCTATAGAGAACAAACAGAGTTAATTCTACCACTGAGCAATCTGGCTTCTTAGAATGATCTTTTAAAATTAATTCTACTTCTTGCTTTTTGGTATTTTGACTGGTTTGTCCCTTTGGATATTTTAAAATAAATCTAAGCTGCTCACATACGACAAACTTTCAGCTACTTAAAAGATAGCAGTTGTATGTAGTATTACCTTTGGGATTCTGACTTTTGAGCCAAGATTCCTGCCTATTTGTCATTTGACAATTCTTTCTTGCTGTGGGAAATAATAAGCTGATGTATCTCACTAAGAGATCAGGATACTCAAAGTGATATTTCTTTATGATAGTTAAGAAAAAAGGTTATTTTTTATATTTTAACTTAATATAAAAGTCTTTATATCTTGTTCATTCCATGAGCAATTATGGTTGCCTATCATTAGGCAATATACAGAGGCCTGATCTCAATGTCCCAAATAAAGAAGACAATCTGCAACTGAAAGTCACTAGTGTTAATCAGGATATTAAAAAGGCAGGTAAAATCACCTTAAAAAGTATGAGAAGAATATATGCCCAGAGTTCAACTACAGAAAGGCTTTTTACCTGACTCCCTAAGACATTTATATATTGGAGTTCTGAATGTATTTTACTCATTAGCTTTAAAAAAAGCAACAATTAATTGATTCAGGGAAGACTTTGCAAGAAGAAGGTCTTCCCTGAATCTTCCTTCAAAATTTCCTCAAACATTAGCTTTAATATTTAATTTAGTTCTCATTCTTTTAGTTCCTCTTATCATTTTCATTAGAATATGTTTTCAAGCTTTTCCTTATTGTTTTGCTTTCCCTCCAAGAAATACACTCCTGTTTATCTATGTTTCTATTATATGATTAAGCCTGGAACTGAACATAATCCCATAGTCATTGTTAGCATGATAGATGCAAAGTAGATCTTACCTCTCCCATGTTCTTGACATTGTTAATACAGCTGAAGATACTAGTTGTTTTTTTTTTTTTTTTTGGTTGGCATATCCCATTGCTGACCCATAATCAAATCAATAATTAGTCATTGAATACCTATTGCCATCTTTTCTCTTGCACTTTTTTTTTAAGAGAGAGAGAAAGAGGTGGGGGTGGGCAGAGCAGAGGAAGAGGGAGAGAGAGAATCCCCAGCAGGCTCCACACCCAGTGTGGAGCCCAATGTGAGGGTTGATCTCACAACCTGAAGATCATGACCTGAACCAAAATCAAGAATCAGATGCTTAACTGACAGAGACACTCAGGCACCCTTTATAGACTTTTGAAATAGCAACTATTCTCCCTGCTTACATTCTCGCCCAAGTTCTACAATCTATTTTCCATAAAGCATCTAGCATGATCTTTTAACAAGTTATCAAGTTATATCTCTGCTTAAAACATGATTTGGTCATTGCTTATTTACAAATTTCACTCCTTATGACTCTTCTTGTCATACACTCTCTTTATCTGCATAGGTTCTTCTCTGTTATATATTGGTTCTTCTTCAAACACAGTAAGTGCTTCCTTCTGAGGGCTTTGACATTTGCTTTCCTTTGCTGCTGAAACACTTTCTCTCAGATATTCACATGGCTTGCTCTTCCACATTCATTAGATGTTTCCTTAGAGACCTATTTGGAGTGATATTTCTTGCCATCATATGTAAAGCAACACCTTGCCTACCCCATCACCATACACATCACTTATTATCCCTTTACTCTACTTAATTTATCAGAGTTACCCGGCCGACCTTGTGTTACTTTGTTTCTTACTAAATTGTCTATCTTTTCTCCTAGAATGTGAGTTCCTCAAGGATGCAGGTTTTGTCTGTCTTGTTCACTGCTGTATCCTTAGTGATTAGAATGATAGATAGTAAACACCAAATTAATATTTGTTATATTAGCAGATAAACAAATGATTTGGGCTAAAAAATATTTGGAATTTATTAGGTCACTGGGATTGGCCTTTTGTCTTTGTAATCTCTGTCCATAATACAAAACATCTTTGACAAATTACTTATGCTACTCCCACGTGGAACTTTTTAGCCATATATATGATATTTTTTGGAAGACAGGCTGAACCATAAATGAAACAAATGTTCCATCTTGAATTCTACCGAATCCTTTAGAAAAAGCCACCAAACAAGCAAAAACCAGCCCATTCCTTCAGGATTATGGATCCAGGGGCGAGGTTGAAATAGTTCTTGCTCAATTTAGGCATTAGACAAAAATAGCTCTAGGCCAGCAAAGGCATTATCAGTTAATGCATCTTCTGAATTATTATAGAAGAGCAAGTAGAGAGGCATACAAGTCAGGTGTCCTCTTGAAGACCTTCAGAACATTTTGAAAGAAAGTCTTCCAGACCTACATGCTGTGTGAACATGTATAGCTTGAGACCTCAGATGCCTGATCAAAGAATTTGATGATGGAAAGATTTTATTTTATTTTTTAACTTTTTTACTTTTTTTTACTGATTTTTTTCCTCTTTTCTTTCCCTTTCTTTCTTTTTTCTTTTCCTTCCCTCCTTCCTTCCTTCCTCTCCTCTTTCTTTCTTTCTTTCTTTCTTTCTTTCTTTCTTTCTTTCTTTCTTTCTTTCTTTCTGCCTATTTTCACAATCTCCTGAACTAAACTAAGATAATTGCTACTTCTTTAACCCAGAACTACAGGTTATCCAAAAATACCTCAGTTTAGTTCATGGTATTAGATGATATTAGGATGATCAAGTTAGAAAATCCAAAATTATTCATTATTTTTGGAGGTTTTATGACCAGAAGTTGCTATAACCAGAAATATAGCTTATGCCTCTCTTCACAGAAGAAGAGAATCAAACAAGTAATTAATCATTTCCTTTCATTTATTTAAAAATAGATACCCATGCTTATAGAAAGGATAATTCTAGGTCTTTCGAAAGAAACATCAAATAAAGCACACATTGCCTCTGTTTTTATAGAGCAGATAGTCCTGCTTTTTTTTTATTTAAGCATATAAAAATTATAATTGCAAATATGCAAGTACCAAAAAAGAAAAGATTATCACTTAAAACCGTATTTATCCCTGATCTGGCCCATTTGGATGGTTCTGCCACACTCTAAATCCGCAGGAAGGGTAAGCTCATGCTGTAAGCACAAACACCATCATAAACACATAATAAGATAACTAAGTTCTCTTATAATTTTTGTTAAAGTTACAGTGAGAATTAGCATGGAAAGCATTGTTTTCAAATGCTAGAAAAAAGTATTGTGGTTGATAGATGTATCAAATAAATATCACCAAATATAGAAATCTATATATTCAAGAAATATGTAGTTGACTTGGTTGGCTGGTAGCAAAATAATATTTTCCCAAATAGCTAAAATAAACTTAATCCTTCTTTAGTCTCACAATTAGTTATATATAATTCATTTTGCACATGACATATTTCAAATTTTGGATCCCAACAGGCACGTAAATTTTATTTAAAGTCAAGGGGAACAGGATTTTTTTCTGTATTTCTTTGCATCTCAGTTGTGTTCAGCTTGTTTGGGTTCTCATGAATGTAATTACCTCTAAATTTTATAGGCAGAATAGACCTGTATTGAATTAACGTGATATAGAAAATGTAGCTGTTTTCTTGCTGACAAATTATTCAAATTACTAAACAGAGGCAGCTTCTCAGAAGTTCATGCTAAGCAATAAAACGATCTTCACCATAAATAGACATATTTCACTCTTTCGTTACTGTAGTAGAAATTTATCTCTGCTTGACAAATGATATCGTGAACATCTGTTCACAAGTTCTTGTGGACAGTTGATTCAATATGAATTTTCTGAGCATTATTTTACAATAATAAAAAGAACTAGTGTTCATGGTTAATATTTTATCAGCAAATATTTATCATTTTTGAAAATAATAATTTCAATAAGAGTCAGTCCAGTTGAAGAAGCGTGAGATAACTTTCATGGCACTTTCTAGATTATAAAACTTTGATATATTTTGCTTACTCCTTAACCAATAATCAAGTGGAAAACTTTTAATCTTTCTCATGTAAGAGAAATAATCATTAGCTGACCTAATAAATTAGTTAATTCTCTCTTTACTCTCCAAGACACTGAGAACACATATTTATTCTCATTTCTCTGGGATGTTGAATCTGGCTCTCTTAGGTGATGGTTTCCCTTTTTATATCACTCTAGGAATTGCTGATAATTATAGATAACTCTTAACATTTTCTTTGCCTTTAAGATAAAAATAAATAAAACTAAATTCACATACACTCCCCCACCAAACAAACCCCCACTTCCACTAACAAGGGGAAATTAAATTGTCTTTTGATTAATTACAGTCTAATATAACCAGTGCAGAGCTGATAAGAACCAACTTGGTTTTTTTGCACTGAGGTAGCCTCTATTATCATCATGGCTTCCTGGGGGACAAATACAATGTGCACATATATAATTTCAAAATGATCACAGAGGAGCCATAATCCATTTCTCCTTCTCAACTGCAGAAGGCCAATCAGACTTAATATTAACAGGCACCTGTTTTCTGTAACACTTCTTTTCTCATTTCCTTTTAAAGTTCTTAGGCAGTACTAGCTGTCAGTGACAAAGTTCTATGTTATTACCCCACTGCCACCAAGAAGAAGGAGAGTATTTGTATAAGCTTATCAATGACAGACATTCTCTGTTGAATAGTATATCATCTTCGTGGCAGAAGGAACAGACTGTCATCTGTCCAATAAAATGAATTTAACTCAATGAAGGAGAATGAGGTGAGAGTGGAGGGGAAAATGTATGCTTTTTTGGTTGTATTTAAAGCAGTACAGCTTACATCAGAACCATCTGAAAGTAATTCAGGAAAAAGGAAATACATGTAATTACGTCAGAAGAAAGTGTAACTTTGAGAACTGAATTTTCTCTCTTGTCTCCACTCCATGTTGTCTGGTATGTTGAAATCATTGCTATAGGAGTCAGCCTTCTCATTATTCTTCCACTAGTTACCATCTATGTGTTATTGAGTATGTGATAGAGCCTCTCTGAGCCTCATCCCTATTGAGAACAAATAATATTTTACTTGCCAAGTTGTAAGGAATCAGGCCACATGATCTGCAAATTATTTTTAATCCTATTTTTTTTAATTTAGTGAAGGAGATTTTTTCAATGTAAACAAGCTATAAATATATCTAGTATTAATCAATCTAATTAAATATTTTTTAAGTCTATAACTTTGATAAAGATCCATAAGCAGATTTGGAATGTTGAAAACAATATGCTGGTACTGGGGAATAAAAAAAAGAATGCTTTTTCAAAATTCCTCAACCAAATGATCCTTCAACCACATGATGATGTGGGTAATAATAACTGCATTGTAGTGTATTCTAATAATAAATAATTAATATTTGTATTTGACATATTTCACATGCACTCTCTCTCTTAAGCTCAGTGTCCCATCAAGCTGTTTTATATTTCACAAAAAGAAACACATTGTTAACGATTATTATTATAATACATATTTCTAACTGTAAATATTTTAAAAGAAATTAGAATAATTACTAGCCACATTCCCAAAGGGATATGATGATTAAAAAACCCATTAGATAGGATATTCTGTAAAACAGAGCGGAACAATTTAAACCCTTTAATTTTTGTTGTTGTGTTTATTTAAACATGGAAATTAAATGAAAAGCAATTTACAGAACCAAGGAATGTCAGTAAAGTTGCTTATAAATTCAAGGAAGGTAAATCTTGTACCATATTGTTTCCTCCCAATTGCTGCCTCAATACACATTTGAAGGATAATAAATCTTTGGAGAATCATTTTTAAAGAAAACAAGATGGATTTTGACACAGTAGAGGTTGAAATGTTGGTATTTTTGTACATATATATACAGAACTAGGTTATACTAATCATGATTCCTCCCCCATTTTCATACATTCTATCATGAAAAGCTTAGATTTTATTCAAGTGAATTTATTTTATATTGGTGAACATAATTTTGCTGAGTTTTAAAGTTTTTTTTAAGCTCAGCTAATGAAGTTAGATCACAGTATTCTCACTGTCACTGTATCTGAAATAAGGATACAAAGAAATCTTTCATCTTCCTTATTAACTAAAACAGGATTATTATTTTCATATAAAATATTCATAGATATAAAAAATTATGTGGTAGAGCTCAAAAATGGGCATGGGCATATATTATTGCTATATGCACACTTTATTTAAGACACTTTGTTGAAGTATAAATGATACACAATAAGTTGTACATATGTCATGTATACAACTTGATAAGTTTGGAATAAGTATACATCTCTGAAACCATCACCACAATCTATACCATAAACATATCCATCATCTCCAAAAGTTTTGCCTGCCCTTTTAATTTATTATTATTTTTATGTTATTTATTTTATTTTATTTTATTTTATTGTAAGAACACTTAAAATGAGATTTACTCCCTTGGAAAATGTTTAAGTACGGCACTTATTTAAAGAACCTATAAAGAATCTAAAATAGTCAAACTCATAGAAGCAGAGAGTAGAATGGTGGGTGCCAAGGAGCTAGAGAGTGGGGGAAACAAGAAGGTATTATTCAACGGGTACAAAGTTTAAATTATGAAAAATGCATAAGTCCTATTGATCTACGATGTAGCATAATGCCTAAGTTAATAATACTGTGTTCGATATCCTTACAGTGTGCTTTTGCAAACTACTCTCTTAAGAGGTGGAATCTACTTTTTTGCTTCCTTGAATCCTGTTTTGGCCTATGTGATTTGCTGTGGTCAATGAGACAATAGCAAACATGACACAAAGTCTTAAGAAGTGCTTGCAAATTGGGGTTTATCCCTACTTTTGCTTCACTTATCTGAGCAACTGAGTGAAAGAGCCTGGGCTAGACTGCTGGGAAATCAGAAACATGATCAAACCATACTCATTAGCCTTGCTAGTGGGGGCCAATTACCGGCCCTGTGAGACTGAATACACTAGCCAATCCTGCTCTTTCAAACCTCATGGGGACTGCAGAGATCAGCTAAACCTGCCCAAACCAGAACAACCAAACTGACACTCAGAATTGTGGGGAATAATGTTTGTTTTGTGTGTGTGTGTGTGTGTGCACGCACACACGCACTACTGAATTTAAGGATGGTTTGTTATGCAGCAAAAACTAGTGCAATATACAACCAACATGTATATTACGTATTCTGTGGATTGAATTTCTGTAAATAGTTTCTCTAGGGTTAAAACAGGTCCACAAATGTACACACACACACACTTTTGAATTTCTATCTTTTTGAAGTTATCTGACATTGTTTCTTTTGCTTGGCTCAACTTCTCAGAAAACAAAATTTACAATAAATATCTAATTTTCCTCCTCTACTAACCATTTCACAACTCACTGTCATAAGATTGATGATTCCACTACCTAACTAAAGTACATACTTTATGTAGATACCCTTAGTTTATATACAATGTTCTTTTTCTATTGAAGGATTTTATCTATTGCAGAGTCACACATTACATTTAGTTTTTGTGTCTCCTTAGCCTTCCTCTTTCTTTGATAGTTTCTCCAGTATTCCTAGTTTTTGATGACCTTCAAATTTTTGAGGAGTACTAGCCAAGTACGCCATAAAATGTCTCTCATTTGGGATTTGTCTGATATTTTTCTCATGATTAGACTGGGGATATAGGTTTTAATGAGGAAAATCACAGAGGTAAGGTGCCATTCTCATCATATCATATCAAGGGTAAGTGCTATCTTTGCTGATGTTGACCTTGATCATCACTGGGTTGAAGAAGGTATCAGTTTTCTTCCTGGGAAGTTACTTTTCTTATCCTCTTTTTTCACTCTGTATTCTTTGGAACAAGTTTCTGTGGACAGCCCACATTTAAAGGAGGATGAAGTTATAATCCACTTCTTTGAGAAAAAAGTATTTTCATAAATTATTTGAAATTCATCTACATGGAAAATTTGTCTATTCTTTTGATTATTTATTCATTCACTTATATCAATAGAGGCTTATGAGTAATTATTTTATTCTTTGGTCTATAACTCATGCTTCCTTATTTTCTTGCTCAAAATTTTCCATTTTGGGCCATTGGGAACTTTTTCAGTTGGTTCCTGTGTCCCTTTGACATACCTGCCTCATTGTGTTTGTTTTTGTTTGTTGTTTTGTTTGTTCTAGCACTTCTTTACATTTTGTTATTATAAGATACTCTAGGCTGGTCAAGTACACTTCCTGCCCTAGTCCTAGAGTTAGTCCTTCTTCAAATAGCCCTGATCTCTTCCATTGGAGAATAGTATTAGAAACCAAGATCTCAGCACTTAATGTGTTGGTTTCTACCAAAGTACATTGCTTCTAGACCATCTCAAATGACAGAACATGATATATGTGTGTATACCTAGCCACGTATATATACTTATTTTATGTAACCATCTGTATCTACATTAAGCTAAACATGAGTTCATACTGAAGTCTCCAATGCTAATCCATTACCACATAGATCATTCTATCCTCTTGCTTATCTGTAACCTTCCCCTCCAACAGTGAGAAACTTGGCTCCCACCATCCACCATTATTGACTTAATTGTTCAATTTCATGTATACTGGGTTTAGAGTTGCTAGTAATAATATTAACTAGAGCATATTACCAAAGTACAGGGTTTTTGGTGAGGTTTCTTTGTGGTTTTTTTTCTTGCTTTTAGTTTTGAAGATTCATTTCCATAGTTACTTAAGTCATTACCCTTGTCCCCCACTGCCCTAAGTGAAGTTGCTTCATACATTTGTAATATAGTTGGATTTTTTGTCACATTCTGCCTTTCATTCTAGGATCCTTTAACCTCCTAAATTATTATTATTTTTTAATTTGTATACATTGGTGTTTAGTTTGTGCTAAAAAGTTCTTCGATTTTGATAAATGTGTAATGACATGCATCCACCATTACAATATCACAAAGTGTTTTCATCACCCTAGAAAATACCTTATCTTCATTCATTCATTTAATCATCCCCTTGTCCCAAACTCTGGCAATCAGCAATCTGTACAGTTTCTATAGTTTTCCCTTACCAAAAGGTCACATAAATGGAATCATGCAATATCTAGGCTATTCAGGCTGGCTTCTTTCAATTAGCAATATTCATATAAGATTCATCCATGTGTATGCATGGCTTGATCATTTCTTTTTATCATTGAATTATATTGAATTATATGAAATTTACAGTTTATCCATTCACTTATTGAATAGCAACTTGGTTGTTTCCCACTTTTGATAATTATTAATAAAACTCCTGTAAACTTTTCTGTGAAGGTATTTTGTATGTGCATACATTTTAAAATCCGGTACATGTTTAGGAGTCCAGTTCTTGATTATATGGCAAGACTACTTAGGTTTGTAAACACAGCCTAACTGTTCTCCAAGGTGGCTGTGCCATTTTGTTTTTCTACCAACAATGAATAAACATTCCTGTTTTCTGAATCCTCACCAACAATTGATATTGCTTTTACTTTTTGTGTCTATCTGGATCTCAACCATTTTGATATGTGTAGTGGTACCTCACCATTGTTTTACTCATCAGTCTGTTTTTAATATAAGGCTGTAGATCACTATACAAGTTATCAATGTTTCTTTGATTTTAATAACCACTTTTTAGACAACATAGGGTTGTATAAGAGTTCTATGTTTCTTAGTGAAACACACCCAGGATAATCTAGTCATTAAAAAAAGAATAAGTAAAACAAAGAAAGAATACAGTCTTGGACTTCTCTCATTTCTTTGATCAGTTTTTCTGGTTCAAATAGCAGCAACAACATAAAATATATTCATGACCCATAGTTTAATTACCCTCATTTTCTGTTAATAGTAATCAGGTTACTACTAAGCCAGGTAGGTCTTATAATGTGATATTTATAAACAAATAAAAGCAATAACCAGAGAAAGCCTAAAGAATAAAATACCAAATAATAAAATAGTGAAGTGAATATTGAATATAAGTATTACCAACTAACAAAAGCATAAGAGCTGTACTTCCAAAATAATTTGTTAAAATAAGAAGATAAAAGAGAGTAATTTTTTAAATATAATTATCCTTGATAATTGATCCTTACAAGTATCTAATCAATTTTTTAACAGATCTCTACAGTAGAAAAGATATTAATCTGTTTTTAAAAATAACTATTACATATAGATGTTTTATGTTTAGTGCTGATAATTAAAAACTTAATCTCAAAAATAAATAAATAAATAAATAAATAAAAATAAATAAAAACTTAATCTCACATAAAAATGAGAATATCCTTTGTTTTCAACTTTTTTTTTTGAAATTGTCTATCATATCTAAATAGTAACATACCTCCAGACTTAGCCTTGTTACTCTTATCTTACAATGTTTCATTTCGCTCTATGGAGACAGCAACACCTTGATTACCTTATGAACTGTGAATCTAGTGATTGTGGACCCCACCTCAGACTGAGTATTTTCATGTTTCCACAACCAGAGTAGAATACCTCATCTGAAGTGACTATTTGGGAGGATAATGTGCCAGTACAAGAAAATAAGACTTTGGAGTAATGTTAATTACCATCCTCCCTCCAAATATCATTGTCAAATTAATAAAAAACAAAACAAAACAAAAAACAAACACCAGATTGCAGTTACATTTAAATTTTGGATAAAATAAAATATTGCATGAAACATTCTAGAACTAAAACAATTATTTGTTGTTTATTTGAAATTCAAACTTAACTGGACATCCTGTCTTTCATCTTGCATGCCTACCTCTATTCCCTTCACTTAATTTAATTTGAGGAAGATGACATTGAGACAGTAAAAGAGAAATAAACTGGATCACTAGGGAAGATGCTAATACTGTACAGAAAGAAAAATAGGATAAAATATTTGAAGAGTCTTCACTTCTTTTTAAAGTAACCATAATATTGATGAATCAGGGTTTTCATTTAACTTTTAATGCCTCTTGTTCACATTTTCTTTTCACATTTTCAAAGATGTGTCTACCAACACTTTCTAGAGGTTTCATCTTACCTTTCCTGTCTCTTCTTAAACCTGTTTTTTCTCATAAGCAGTGTTGCTCAATACATAATAATAATAATAAATTAAGAATTGCTTTTTGTTTTTGCAGTTAATTACTAGTATTTCAACAAAAAAGAAGCTTTGATATATCTTTCAAAGGCATTCAAATACATGTAAATATGTTATTTATTACATTTAAACATGTAACATGCATTTATAACTGAAATAATAAATTAGTCTAAGTTGAGGATTACCTCTTTGCTTTTAAAGAAGACTCATTCATCATGCATAGTTGAAATTACACTGATAGAACTTAATAAAACAACATAGCTATTGAGTTAAATCAAATTAAGCTATAAATGTTACATGTATAAACATTTAAATCATCATTACAATTTAATTTCTAGACATTCTTAAAATAAAAATTTATGATATATTAATTTTTAGCATTATGATAGTATTACTCCAAAGAAGATAAACCACTCTTGCAGAGCAAAAGATATTATTTTAGATCCAATATATAGAACAATAAGATTGATCAAAGCAAAGTTAGAGAAGCTAAGACAACCAAACAAATTCATTGTGTTGGGGATGCCTTTAAATGAGTGTGAGTATAATAAATACGACATGATTCTGTCTTTATATGGTAAAATTTAGCATTGTAATGAGACATTTTTACAATTACTTGCTGTAAATGATAAATATATATATTTCCAAATCTTCTAAAGGCTAATAATGGTTTACATTGTAAATGAAAGTCAATGAGGTGGAATGGATACTCATTTTATTAACATTTATATAGTATTTTTCTAGGTACCTTATTATATTGAATTGTATATGACTTTTTGCAATGCTAACAAAAGTTTAAGAGTTGTTTTCTCTCTCTTTTGTCGAAAGTATGACTTCTGATATAAATTTAAATGAAAACCTGAGGATATTTTGTAATGAAGACTTCAATATATTTTATTTGATATGTACAGCAGGATTCTTACCTGAAAGACACCCAGCTACTGACAGAAAGATAATTATTTTCCAAGAGGAAGTCATCCTTTGTTACTAGGATATCTTGTGTCTCAATGTGTTTAGTAGCTCTGATGTTTCTTCATTAAAGAATGCCCTGTTGACATAAATAACAGTTTCAAAAACTGAGAAAACAAAAAAGTAGACAAACACAAACCAACTCAAAAATATCACTGTAAAATGATAATACCTTTTATTGCAAAGGTCAGATTAATGTACACTTTTGGATATTGACAACAATAATAAAATTCCATTAAAATTAATCTAATGCACAACACAAAAACTTCAGTGAAGTGATAAACCTTCCTTTACACGTTTATTTATATTGAATACTCCCTTACAGAAAATAAAAACATCAGGTTCTAATGGGGATGATTTTTCCTCACAAGAAATGTACAATAGCTATATTTATTACATTAGACAAATTATTGCACTAGAAAAATAAGGTAGAAAAACCAGTTACATTAATATATACTCCTCTGGTCTAGAACATAACTAATGATCAGTTAGCCAAGTGATTTTACACATTGTGCCTATAGCTCATCGAAACCTTCATAGGAAATTTCATCCCTTAATTATTGTCAACTGCCTTTGTTTATAACTCCTGTGATTATCTGCACAGTGTTGTATTTCCTTGGTTTGATATTTCTCTCAGCATCTTTTGCTAACCAGAATCTAAAGGAAATATTTTTTTTAATATTTAACATTTTTGTCTAATAGCATTTTTATAATAATGATGAGTATAGCACATTAGTTTTTGTGGACATTGCTGCTATGAACATTGTCCACAAAAACTAACATCTTGAACAAACTCAATAAAATAAGTAACTAAGGAAATGCTATAAAAGTAGATGTGTATGAGGTGACTGTATAAAAATAAAAACTTTCTAGGATACTGTCATCAGACCACTATAGCTAAATCGTGGAAGGAGCCGAGATGCCCTTCAACAGATGACTGGATTAAGAAGTTGTGGTCCATATATACAATGGAATATTACTCAGCTATCAGAAAGAACGAGTTCTCAACATTTGCTACAACATGGACGGCACTGGAGGAGATAATGCTAAGTGAAATAAGTCAAGCAGAGAAAGACAATTATCATATGATTTCTCTCATCTATGGAACATAAGAACTAGGATGATCGGTAGGGGAAGAAAGGGATAAAGAAAGGGGGGGTAATCAGAAGGGGGAATGAAACATGAGAAACTATGGACTATGAGAAACAAACTGAGGGCCTCAGAGGGGAGGGGGGTGGGGGAATGGGATAGGCTGGTGATGGGTAGTAAGGAGGGCACGTATTGCATGGTGCACTGGGTGTTATACACAACTAATGAATCATCAAGCCTTACATCGGAAACCGGGGATGTACTGTATGGTGACTAACATAATATAATAAAAAATCATTAAAAAAAAAGATATTAGTTTTTGTGGTTTTAAAAATATTTTGTTTTGTTTTCATAGAACAAAATGCTCTCACTTTTGGTGCACTCATATGTCATTAACCTGCATAATGCTTATTTGAATTACCTAATTATATCAAAAGTACAAGCTTCATAAACAGAGAGCATAAACACAACTGAATCTTGGTAAGTATGCAACTTACATAGTGGCAGTGAGGAAACTAGAGATAAGCCTACTTAACCATCAGCATCTAACTTATTCTGCATTATTTTTATTTATGGACACAATAAAGAGTGTTACTTGGCAAATTAGAAGAGTGGAGTAAAAGTATTTCTACTCTAATTAGCATGTGACAGGGCTACAGTATGGCTACCTGGATGTAAATTTTGGTAAAAGAAGTAAAATAATCAAATATATATTTTTCTGTGTACCTTATTCTTCATCTCAACCCTGACTCTTTACTAAAAATGGAGCAAGTGGGACTTTTGCTTGGAAATATCCTTTAAAGGCTAAACAAGGATAGGACGGAACTCAAGGGGAAAAACGAAACAAAACAAAACAAAACAAACAAACAAACAAAAAACATTAAAAAGATTTTATGGGGAATTGTATTTTATATCTCCTTGAAATGCCCCTGAATAAAACAACGGACAACAGACAATAAGATGCAACAGAAGATCTAGCAGAGGGATGCTTGGGTGGCTCAGTCTGTTAAGTGTCTGCCTTTGGCTAAGGTCATGATCCCAGGGTCCTAGGATCAAATCCCACATGGGGCTCCTTGCTCAGTGGGGAGGCTGCTTCTCCCTCTGCCTACCACTCCCCATGCTTGTGCTCACCCTCTCTCTCTCTCTCTCTCAAATAAATAAATAAATAAATAAATAAAATCTTAAAAAAAAAGATCTAGCAGGAAAAAAATTTAAAAGTAAAGAAAAGAAAACTATTTGTGATGGTTTTGTTATGTTTGCTATCATATATCCCTGAGGACCAAGCAGCAATGCCAGGAAGAGAGACGTCTTGCTTTCAAACACAACCAGAATGAGTTATGATATTGTGAGTCACAAGAAAATAAATTACACTTTTGTCTCCTGGACAAAAGACTATGAATTGTAGATAGAAGATGGAGTTCATAGTGTTTACGTAAATGTGGAGGTATGGTTTTCTACAGTGTGTGGTTAAATATGGTTTTGGTCTATTTTCCTCATCCTTTAAGTCCAAAAAGTTCTTTTGACCTCAACAGAACCTACTCTATGGGAAGGAAACAGTAAAGATTTAAGAAGGAGTAGCACTAGTCTTCTGAGACTTCAAGCCAACTTTGTAATTTTAGTTTAGGCAGAAGAGTAGAGAAAAATATAGCTCAAGGTATTTAATAATATAGAGCACACTTAATAGAGATGGGAACCAGAAAAGAAACAACAACAACAACAACAACAACAACAACAGCAAACAACAAGAAAAGCCCTCAAACATCACTCTAAGGAACTGGTGCAGAAATATTCCATGATTCCCATCACCTGGTGATTGGTATAAAGAAAGTGTAAGACAGAACCACAACCTATTGCATCTGACACTTAACTCCATGTAAATTCTGACAGGACTCGTGTTGTGTTTGGATCTTGAATACCATTCTACGGCCAGGTAACAGAAGATTTCCCTTTCCAGTAATTTGGAAACTAGACACGACAACAAAGCTTCCTTCTTAAAATAATACAAAGTATAAAATACTTTTAAATGTCTCAATGAATTAGTTCAGGTAGAAAAACTTACTAAACAGCAAAATGAGATAAAAGCGGCAAGCTGAGAAATGGAGCTAACTTTCACGGTTAAGTCATTTATCAAATCCCATTGAACTTCACCTTGGTGTTCATGGCTTCTCTGAGAGTATGGGAACCAAAATCAAAGCCTAGGGACCACAAGGATGAATGTTCAAATAGGAAACTACATATATCTAGGATCCCAAAGGGTTTCAAAATCATAGTTGGGGTGAACTAGAAACATCCCTCCAGAGAGGTACTCTACCCACAGAGTAGGAAAATAAAAGTTTCAGTCTGTTGGTGGTAATGCAATCTGGTGCAGCCACTCTAGAAAACAGTATTTAGGTTCCTTAAAAAGTTGAAATCAGAGCTACCCTGTGACCCAGCAATTACACTACTAGGTATTTACCCCAAAGATACAAATGTAGTGATCCAAAGGGGCACCTGCACCCCAATGTGTATAGCAGCAGTTTCCACAATAACCAAACTATGGAAAGAGCCCAGATGTCCATGGACAGATGAATGGATAAAGAAGATGTAGTATATATATACAATGGAATATTACTTGGCCATCACAAAAAGAAATCTTGCCATTTGCAATGATGTGGATGGACCTAGAGGGTATTATGCTAAGTGAAATAAGTCAATCAGAGAAAGACAATTTTCATATGATCTCATATGTGGAATTTAAGAAACAAAACAGGATCATAGGGGAAAACAAAATAAGATGAAATCAGAGAGGGAGACAAACCACAAAACTCTTAATTATAGGAAACAAACTGAAGGTTGCTGGAGGAGAGGGGGTGAAGGATGGAATGGGTGATGGACATTAAAGAGGGCATGTGATGTAATGAGCAATAGGTATTATATAAAACTGATGAATCACTGACCTCTACCTGTGAAACTAATAATACATTATATATTAATTAATTGAATTTAAATTAAAAAAATTTAAATTATCAATTTTAAACCATGAGACTAGATGGAAAGAAAAAGTAAAATTTCATTGTGAAAAATTCATAGTCAATATTCACAATACATACAGGAAAACAAGTCACTATGAGTGACAGTCAACAGTAAGAATAAAAGTCAGAATCAGTCTTACAAAGACTTTAGATGTTTGACATTTCAGACACATATTATAAAACAAATATATATGATTTGTTTTTAAACATAAAGGAATTTGTATTATAAAAAAGAAGAAACAAAGATAAAGAAATTGTCTAGATTGCAGGCCAGAAAAGCAAAATATGAAAGGGAGGCGCTTGGGTGGCGCAGTCATTAAGCGTCTGCCTTCGGCTCAGGGCGTGATCCCGGCATTCTGGGATCGAGCCCCACATCAGGCTCCTCCAATGGGAGCTGCTTCTTCCTCTCCCCCTACCCCTGCTTGTGTTCTCTCTCGCTGGCTCTCTGTTTCTGTCAAATAAATAGATAAAATCTTTAAAAAAAAAAAAAAGAAAATATGAAAGGAAGGTAAATGGAATGGGGGCTATAGTAAGAATATATTATAAATCTAATCAGATTTTCAGAAAGAGAAAGAGAATGGTATGAAGCAATGTGTGAAGAGAAAGATAGTTACTAAATTTTTCCATAGCTGATTTACCAATTTTAGCATTCAGAAAGATCAGAAAAAACCAAGAAGAATAAACAACCAGTAAAATTAAATGGAAATGCTAATCACCAAAGACACACACACACACACACACAAAAAAAGCCAGAGAGAAAAAGAGGCATTAATGGCAAAAATAGGAAAATCAGACTCTCTGTTGACTTAATAGCAATAAGGGGATCCAAAAAGATTGGAATAATGTGTTGATGAGAAATAACTGTCAATATATAGCTCTAAAACTAGTGAGAGTTTCTCTAAGGGACAAGAGTTAATTAAAGCTCTTTTCACTTATTCAAAACCTGAGAGGTCAATTATAACTTAATAAATCTGGGGAAAAACTGAATTTGTCAAAAATAAATCTTTACTGAGAATAATACTTAAAAATTATATTCATAAGATAGATGAAAAAAGTAATTGCAGAGGTAATCTCTGAAATTAATAAAGGGAACATAACAGAAGCTAAATCATAATGTTTAAAATATACCAGGAACTGTTGCTTTGGAAACTCATTTAACACATAGAATTCTATAAGATAAAACTCTTATTCTCATTTTAAAGATGGGAAATCTGAGATATAGAGAGGTTAAGTAAATATTTGAAGATTACACAGCCATTGAGTAAACTTGAGATTTATATCTAGACAGTCTGGGTGCAGACCATGACTTCAAACAATGCACTCTACTGTCTGAAAAATAATAGGAAAAAATATGGTATGAGGGCAAATTTAAGAAAAGACTGCCTTAATGGGTCTTAGTAATAATTTTTTGCATATGACACCTAAAGCACAAACAACAAAATAAAAGCAAAAATAAACAGGTGAAACTACAACAAACTAAAAATTTCTGCACAGCAAAAGAAGCCATCAATAAAGTGAAAAGACAACCTACAAAATGGGGAAAAATATTTGCAAACCATATATCCGATAAGTGGTTAATATCCAAACATAACTCCCTCAGCTCAATAGCCAAAAAACAAATAACCCAGTCAAAAACTGAGGACAGGACATAAATATACATTTTCCACAGAAGATATATGAAGGACCAACACATATATGAAAAGATGATCAGCATTCACGATAGCCACCTGCACTGGTGAGCGGTTGGACACTCAAACGGCACACGCGAGAGAGCAGACTGAGACCATGAGCCAGGGAACATGCGAACAGATTGAGGGCCAGAGCTTTGGAGCACGAGGGGTGACTGGCGGCTGGCGGTATTAGAAACACAAAGGACAGAGACGCGCTGGCCCTGGAAGTGAGGGCTGGGAGGACAGGTGTGAGGTTTACATCCTGGGACGCTACACGGTTGAGCAGCACCAACAGAGAGAGAGTTAAAGTGGCCAGAACATCAGTGGAGAATGGGCTGCGATCCCTCTGTTCTGAGACAGAGGCTGACATTCAGCCACTGCTGCTGACTCTCAGAAGAGGCACAGCAAACCGCCAGGGAAAGCCACCAGAGAACAAAAGCCTGGAAATACCAGCTCACAGTGTGCCCATTCCCATCCCCCCTTGCAGGGGACACAGAGACTCTTCCCAAACAGGGTTGCCTGAGTATCCAGGCGGCAGGCCCCTCCCCCAGAAGGCAGGCTGAAAAATCAAGAAGCCCACATTCCTAAGATCCCTATAAAACAAGGGCACATGGTCTGGATCCCAGTCAATAATTTGGGCTCTGGACAACCTCGCAAACTCTCCTCATCAGAATGACGAGAAGGAGAAATCCCCCCCCCCAGCAAAGAAAAGACAATGAGTCTGTGGCCTCTGCCACAGAACTAATAGATATGGATATAACCAAATTATCAGAAATGGAATTCAGAGTAACAATGGTCAAGATGATGTGTAGACTTGAAAAAAGTATTAACGAAAAAGTTAATGAGAATATAGAATCTCTAAGGGAGGAAATGAGAGCGAATCTGGCAGAAATTACAAATTCTATGAGCCAAATGCAATCAAACTAGAGGCTCCAATGGCCAGGGTGAATGAGGCAGAAGAATGTATCAGCGAATTGGAGGATGAGTTAGTAAAAAAAAAAAAAAGCTAAAATAGAACCTGGACTCAAAAAAATCAATGCTCAAGAATGTAGGTTACGGGAGATTACTGACTCAATGAAACGTTCCAATGTCAGAATCATCGGCATCCCCGAGGGGGTGGAGAAAAACAGAGGTCTAGAAGAGATATTTGAACAAATTGTAGCTGAAAACTTCCCTAATCTAGCAAGGGAAACAAACATTCGTGTCCAAGAGGCAGAGAGGAACCCTCCCAAGCTCAACCACAACAAATCTATGCCATGTCACTTCATAGTGCAATTTGCAAATATTAGATCCAAGGATACAGTATTGAAAGCGGTCAGGGCAAAGAAATTTATCATGTACCAAGGCAAAAGTATCAGAATTACATCAGACCTGTCTACACAGACCTGGAATGAGAGAAAGGGTTGGGGGGCACTTTTAAAGCTCTTTCAGAGAAAAACATGAAGCGAAGGATCCTTTATCGGGCAATCAATTCAGAATTGATCGAGAAATAAAGACCTTCCAGAATCGCCAGTCATTGACCAATTTTGTAACCACGAGACCAGCCCTACAGGAGATATTAAGGGCGGTTCTATAAAAGTAAAAAGGCCCCAAGAGTGATACAGAACAGAAAGTCACAATCTATAGAAAGAAATACTTTACAGGCAACATGGCATCATTAAAATCATATCTCTCAATGATCAGTCTCAATGTAAATGGCCTAAATGCACCCATAAAATGACACAGGGTTGCAGAATGGATAAAAAGACATGACCCATCCATTTGCTGTCTACCAGAGACTCATTTTGAACCTAAAGATACATTCAGACTGAAAGTAAAGGGATGGAATACCATCTTTCACGCCAATGGACCTCAAAAGAAAGCTGGGGTAGCAATTCTCATATCAGACAGATTGGATTTTAAACTAAAGACTATCATTAGAGACACAGAAGGGCACTATATTATTCTAAAAGGATGTATCCAACAAGTGGACATGACAATTATAAATATATATGCTCCCAACAGGGGAGCAGCAAGATACACAAGCCAACTCTTAACCAGAATAAAGAGACATATAGATACAAATACATTAATAGTAGGGGACCTTAACACTCCACTATCAGAAATAGACAGAACACCCATGCAAAAAATCGACAAAGAAACAAGGGCTTTGAATGCCATACTCGACGAGTTGGTCCTCATAGATATAATAGAACACTACACCCCAGAACCAAAGAATACTCATTATATTCTAATTCCCATGGAACATTCTCAAGAATAGACCATGTTCTGGGACATAAAACAGGTCTCAACCGATACCAAAAGACTGAAATTATCCCCTGCATATTCTCAGACCACAACACTCTGAAATTGGAACTCAACCACAAGGAAAAATTTGGAAGAAACTCAAACACTTGGAGACTAAGAACCATCCTGCTCAGGAATGATTTGATAAACCAGGAAATCAAATATCAAATTAAACAATTTATGGAGACCAATGAGAATGAAAACACAACAGTCCAAAACCTATGGGATACTGCAAAGGGAGTCCTAAGGGGGAAA